>NW_027280470.1:0-264449 GCF_046629955.1 Centroberyx affinis | reverse complement strand
TGTTGTTTTGGTTTAGTGGTGATGATTCATATTCAGATTCTGCTGGACTCTAAAAAGCCCTCAACCCTCCATTTACACATCACCTCATCACGGAAAGGAACACACTGTCACCACTTTGCTTGTACATGCGAACACACACATATATACACACATATATACACACACACACACACACACACGCCCAATACCTGCAATGACGCACGCACTCACAAACCCACAAATACAATCAAACAGTCATGTATATATTCACACATGCAAGCAAAACACACACACACATATATACACACACACACACACACACACACTCACACTCATGTCACGTTCCATTCAGCTCCTCCAGCTGAGCAGTGAGAATCTGGCCATGAATACAAACAAAGTCATCAATGGCAAATGAAATGCGGCAGGAACATAAACAGTAAACAAGGACGAGAGAGAGTGTGTGTGTGTGTGTGTGTGTGTGTGTGTGTGTGTGTGTGTGCATATGGGATGGGAGCGCACGTGCCACTTCTCTCTCTCCATCATCTCTCTCTCATCCACTCTTGTGCCCCCTCCCTCCCTCCCCCCTCGCTCCATCTCTTCAACGTGCAGTTTCTACTTGTTTGTTCTCAACCAGGTAGGAACTAATGAGTAGGCTGGAGAGTTGCACGCTTCCCATTTCCTTCCCTCTGGTGATTCAAGGCTTTTAATGCTCTGATTAGGTGCTGTGACGCCTGCAGCCGAAGAGAACATTGTGTTATGAGGGGAGGGGCTAATTGCCGACCGCAGGGAGGGCAGCGGCGGGAGGAGAGGAGCGCGTTTTCTGACGGAGGGAGAGAAATGTATCATTCAAGTTTCCACAAAGCATATGGAGACACGCGCAAAGAAAACGCGTTGGAGATGCACGTGCACACGCATGAACAACCAGCCCACCCACACATCACACAGCCAGCAGCTCATACATGTCCTGAGTCCACACTGCGGGCAAACACACACACACACACACACACACACAGACAGGCAAACACACGGAACACAAGGCCACACATGGACGACATGCATGCTGCACAAACACATGCACACGTGCGTAAACACACAGACTCTCACACGCACACGATTCATCACGTGAACAAAGATTGGGCCGTAATTTTGGTTCAATCCTGGGTCCAGTCCAGGATCAATTCCTGTAGGTGTTGCAGTTGAAAATGGGCTCTTATATGGATATATGTATTATGACGAATGGACGCTTGTGCTGTAATTGCAGTTTTAATTGTTATTACCTCCACCAAGGAGGTTATGTTTTCTCCCCTTATTTTGTCTGTGCATCTGAACGTATGAAAACATATGGATATATTTCCATGACATTTGGTGGATAGATTGGACCTTTGGCCAAAGATCAATTGATTAGATTCTGGGTGTGATAAAGAAGTGGGTTTTCCGCCATTAGATGATTATTGTTTTCACTATGAAACTAACAGAGACAGAGACTTGGGTCAAGAAATCAATTTAACTTAAATTTTAAGTCATAGGAAGGACGTCTCTAAGTGTAAAAGCAATTGTTCAGTGTTCAGCATTGGTAAAGTTTTATTTATTCGATTTTTTTGGGTGGGCTGAGCAAAATTTTCCAGCAGGTACATGTGCTAACATGTACCCCCCCCACACACACACACACACACACACACAGACACATCCTATGTCACACATCAATTTGTGCAATGTAACACAGTCCCAGCAAACACAGGAAGCTGCTGGTTCTAACACTGAATCCAGTGACGCTGCTGACGCTGCTGACGCTGCGGTGACGCTGCGTCGAAGCGGCCCTCTGAAGGTTAACGACCATTTTCAGGCCAATAATGGCAGCGGTGAGTAAACATCCCTCCTCGTTCATTCAATCTGCACTGACAAGTTACATAAGGCGGGCTGAGGGACTGTTTGTTCTTCTCTCTCTCTCTCTCTTAGTCGCCATATACAAGATTGAACCAGTCTTGCCTAAGGGAAGTGTTGGACGGGGGGGGGCGGGTGGGCTGCATACTCAATTTTGTTCATGTTTGTATGCAGATGGGTGCTCTGGTGTTTGATTGACAGAGGCAGTGTGTGTGTGTGTGAGAGCGTGAGGCACAGTCAAGGGTAAATCTAAAATGTGTTTCTCTGTCCACGTGTCCAGATTTGAACAGCAGTTGTTTCTTTGAGATGAAATCAGATTCTTGATTCTTTGTCAATTTGGCTTCCAGATTGTATTGAAAACGTCTGGCTGCTTCCAGATCAGCGCTGCTGCTCGGGAAGCCTGCAGAGAACATGGACCCTGGTAGACGTGTCAGCATTGGGTAAGTGAAAAACTAGGCCATGTGTGAGTGTGGTAACTTGCTCAGCTAAATGTCTAGCCTGTAGTTTCCCTATAGACAGCCAGAGTTGAGCAATCGGCATGAAGTTGAAAGCTGGCCGTTTCCCCTGGTCCCGTGCTCCCCCTGTTCTTTGTTTCTTCTTTCTTCTTTCTTTCTTCTTTCTTCGTCCCACCCAGTTTTCAAACCTGGTTTTGCAGAAAGCCCTTAAGGTTTTACTGGCTGGATGGCTGGATTGGCTGGCTGAAGCTACTGATGAAAATACCTCTGCTGTAATATTTGTGTTTCCTCCCCTTGCTTTACACCATGTTTTAAACTTTCAAACATCCAGCCTTCTGTGTTTCTAGAAGAACTGCATGATGGTTACTGGTTACTGTCCGCCTAAACCCAAACACCTTGGTCTGTCTGACCTCCAGCCGTCATGACAGACAATCGTTTTGACATATGATCGTGTGCAAGCAAACTACAGCTGAATTCACTTAAGAATGAATCAAACTTACAACAGATCCTTCCTCTGTAAGGATTGTAAGGAGGGACCAATGTGTTGAGGGCAACAATATGGAAGGTATTATTGTAGCAAAAACCTGAGAACTTGCATGTTGGGATTTACACTCAGAAAATATTCACACACTTTCATACATTCAATTTTAATTCACAGAAAAGATTTACAAATGCAAGTCAGTATTTGAATAAATGACATACTTTTGCAGCAAATGCCCTGCAACACTTGTAGCGAAAGTGAGAGCGCACAGTTTTGCCATTTGAATTGAGTTGAACTAAAAAAAAATTAATTAATTAATTTGAGCAAATATATTACAAGTTTGCAGCTTGAATTCCATTCATTCATATACTGATTCCTTTCTGTGAATTCAAATTTAGGACACAGGAGTGTAAATTCCAACATGCAAGTTCTCAGGTGTTTTGCTACAATAACACTTTCATAGTACAAAGGTATGTTGAGGGGCGTGGCTTGGACACATTCCCTGTTATACCTCCCTTTGGGTTTCCTAGTCATGGCAACTAAAGGCTAGATCATTACACACATTATCCAGTAGTGTGAACAGTTTCAAGACTGGAGACTCTTGCCCTCCTGACGACTCAGGATGAAGATTTTTTCAAACATCATCATGTAGCGTGAAGCAGTGCAAGACTTATCAAGACTGAAATCTGAGAGTGACACCGTTAACTGCCAATGGGAGTTTAGCTCAAGGGGAAAAAAAAGAAGATGAACTGGAAAAAATTTGCTTTTAATAACACCCACTCAGTTGGAGTAGATAGTTTGCATCAGTGGAGATTTCCAACTCCTGCTCCACTCTTGTTAAGTTGCTATATATATATATATAGTTGTTATTTGGAGGAATATACCTAATATAATGGAGGTATAAAATGGAAATGTGCCTGGATCAATCCACATATGCACTACAAATTAAGTTAAAAGATTTCTCCTTTTAATGATGTCACTTCAAAATACATTTGTAATATATGGAGCAAGAAACGATAGAACATCTATTTTGTAACTGCATTTACAGTGAACTGTTCCAGACGAATGGGGGAAACGTTTTCATGTATGTGCCGCCTCGTCTTTGTCCCGCCATGTAGGGCGAAACAGCTTCCAGACGGGACGGCCAGCATTAACTGAACACCAGTCGGTTAGTGTGAGCTGGCCTCGTCGGACACAGTTCTTGTAGTCTGACCTCGGCTTTAGTGTCAAAGCCAAAGTGGGAAAAAACATAGGGTTTTGTATTGGCCGGTCTGAGAATAACTTGACCCCATCTGCATGAGTCTTAAATGGATTCTCGGCCTGTTCTCGCCGTCAGCACTTCGGCCGACCCCGAGATCAACTCTGACCTCCACTCATCCCCTCCAGGCCGACCCTCTCTGCATTAACCCTCCACCTGATCCGTCCGGCCTGACACACACACACACACACATATATATATATATATAAGTACACGTACTGACACCCCATGCAGCCACGTAAACAAACACCATCATAGCCAGACAGAAGTACACACACACACACACACACACACACACAAACACACACGTTCTCCATGTGAGAAGTGGCTCATTAGTAGACGGTAATCAGCTTAGTGCTCTCCAACGCCCACCGGCGCTAAGCTCTTTACAGACAAACCCAGTTAGAGAAGCAGCAGCTGAGCGATGCCATGGCCCCGAATCCAATGAGACATAACCCTAACCACACACACACACACACACACACACACACACACAGATCATGCTGGAGACATGGGGAGCAGCGTTGGTGTAGTGTTGACATAGGCCGCCCAAGATCGAGACACCCAACTGAGCCAGAACAGAGATGTGTGTGCGTGCGAAAAGAGAAAAAAAAAAAGCCAAAACCAACAGTGTAAGAGAAATTAATGTGTGGAGAGAGACAGACAGAGAAGAGAGGGAGAGATTGACGGAGAAACAAACACAAGGAGTGCGAAGAACACAGAAGACAAAATAAAAGAACAAATCAGAGACAGACAGAAAAAGCAAAGCTGGAGAAAAGGAGAGAGAGCAGCTCAAACATTCTCCTGGAAGAGGGAGAGTGTGAGGAGAGAGGAGGGAGAGAGAGAGAAGACAAATAAGTAAGGAGTGCGGGTTTGAAAGGAGGGAAGCAGTCCCTCCTCCCAACTGTGCACTCAGTAACCCCGTCGGGCCGGTGGGTGGCTGCTCGGTGCTTTCGGCTGGGCGCTGCGCTCTCTGGGCCGGCATACATCCCATACCACAGCACACAATCAGCGCTCTGTAGCCAGGACCACGCTCACACAGGGTGCTGGCACACACACACACACACACACACACACTCATGCAGGCACGCACATAACCACACACACACACAGAAGAATGCACAAGTTGATATAGAAATACACCAAGAAGCATGACTCAGAGTGGCACATGCATGCACACACACACACACACACACACATAATAGAATGTCCAAGTTGATGTTGCAATAAACCAATGCATTCAAACTGACACATGCACACAGACACGTACACACATTATGCACAGTATAGTAATATCAGTTACATTGAGACACATTCACACACACACACACACAGAGACATAATCTGATACAGCAGGTGCCCAAACCTAACTTGGGCGGTGAAGCCCGTTGGCTAAAAACAACACACACTATGGGACGTTAGCATGTAGACAAGTGTAGACAAGCCCTGTGAGTTATCTCGAAACCCCTTCTGAGGTTTAATTACATTAAATCAAAGCAGAGCGTGTTTATGATATCTGATGGGCTGCCACAGCCCACAGTGACCCCACAAGAGGCGCATTCATTCATTCATACACACACACACACACACACACAAGCACAAACACCTTGAACACAAACACCGCTCGCACACCAAGTTGAAAAGCTCCTTAATCCATGGAACATGATTATGAGAAGGGAAAAAAAAAGAAAGTCTAGAGAGGGAAAAAGGGAGAGCAAACAAAAAGGCCACTGGGGGAAACCAAGAAAAAAGAAAAGACAGGAAGAGGAGGGGAAGAAGGAGAGATTGGGAGAGTGGAGGGGAGGTCGCATTGTGGGCCAGCCGAGCTTTGTTCGAAAGAGAATGAGCAAAACAGTATTGACAAAAGAGACGGGAAGTGTGTGTGTGTCTGTCTGTGTGTGTGTGTGTGTGTGTGTGTGTGTGTGTGTGTGTGTGTTGTAGTAGTAGTAGTAGTCTAGGTAGGCCAGTGCCAGAACAGTCAAGGTTACTTTGACCATTAGGTAGGTGAGCAGCTTTTGGCTGATCCCTGCTTCCTGCAATGTGATTGGCTTAGAGATCTGTCTCAGCCTTTCCTAAGGAGAGCAACCCAATCCCAAGACTTATGTGTGTGTGTGTGTGTGTGTGTGTGTGTGTGTGTGTGTGTGTGTGTGTGTGTGTGTGTATTTGTGTGTGTATTTGTGTGTGTGTGTAAACAAAACAACATGAGACCTTTAATGCAACTCAAGAGCTCTGAATTGAAAGCAAGCGGGCACAGGTACGGTAATTAAATGCTTTTCTGTCATATCCAATGACAAGTTGAATGGTCCAGTAGGCACAGACTAGCCACACACACACACACACACACACACACACACACACACACAGAGCCATAGTCTGTCCAGCGGCGCCTCTTTGACTGACCAAGCTGCCAATACAATTCATTCCCCTGCCGCTCTGTGTGTGTGTGTGTGTAGTGTGCCAAATGCATCTGAATAAGGCACTAGTCAGTCAAAACATGACTAGAGTACTGAGCCATTAGCTGAGGTTTTACTACCTAATTACCATGCACTTGGCCAGCCAGCTCGCCAGAAACACACACACACACACACACACACACACACACACACACACACACACACACACAAAGGAAGGGCCGCGCTTCAACTCCCGTCGAGGTGCCCTTGAGCAAGCCACTTCACCCCCTAAACGCTGCAGCGGACAGCCGGCTCCCTGGTGTGTGTGTGTGTGTGTGTGTGTAACCCAACGAAGGTGAAGCAAGGCGTTGCTGAAAAAGAGCGGTTCTTCCCTGAGTAAATAACAAATAAAACTGCGATAGCTTGTGGATTGTGGTGGCTGCATTCCTCCCAAATAATTCCCCTTTCCTCTATTTTCAGCCCAGTGATTTCCCGCATGCCTTATCATCAAACACTTCCCTTATTAGATCAACCTATATTTGCTTAATAGGTTGAGTTGTGATATCATTAGAAGTGTGCATCTGTGTGTATGTTTAGCTTTTTGTTTAAATACGACAAGCAATAAAGAATTAGATAAGGTAGCTGTGTGTGTGTGTGTGTGCGTGTGTGTGTAGGTGATACCTGTTCAGTACCGGATGGGTGTGTCTATTACATTAGGGGCCGGAAACAAGATCTGACCCCCATTGGGCGTCTGGAATTACTGGAATTACTTACACACACACACACACACACACACACACACACACACACACACACACACACACACACACACCCTTATCTCTGTGTTGTTTTTGAACACGCAGAAACACATGTTCACTTCCTCGTCCTATCAGCCGATCTCTCCCTCCTCGGCTTGCAGTTCATGTGATGAGAGCAAGAATGAAGCCACTCAGGTCTGTCGCTCTCACCCTGACCCCATGGATACACCCGCAAAGTCACACACCACACACACACACACACACTTTTCGTTCATTCACTTTCCCACCACTATCGGCAAGATCACGCCAAACAGGAAGGCCAAGTGCTTGTGTAGACCTGCAAAATGGCATGTGGTGGGAGATGGATAGTGCAGCCTGGCCAAGGTCTAGGGAGGATGAGTAAAAAGAAACAAACTGCGGACGATAACGTGGTGGGAGCGAAACGAAGAGAGGGAGAGAGAGAGGGGAGCCAAAAAGTGAGCGAAAAAGGGAGAGATGAGAGAGACAGGAGTAGCGAATGAAGGAGCGAGGAGAGTGCGAGAGAAAGGAGGGAGAATGAGCGGAGGCTGACAGAGACAGGACTGGTGCGTCTTCACTGGCATCGCCAAGGCAACAAAACACCAGACTCACTTCCCTCCCTTTCGCCGACGTCAAAGCCCTTCAACCACCTCTTGTATCCGAAGACGCCCCTTCCCTCTCTCCCACTTCACCGTCACTCTTCTCTTTCTCAGACACCCACGTTCTCCGTCCTCTCTCTCCCTCCCTCTCTCTCTCTCGTCCTTCGCTCAGCATCTCTCCCTCTATACTGTAACCATGACGAGCGTTTCTCCTCCATTCTCCTCGCTAGCCGGCGTGTCCAGTCTCAGTGTTTGACTGTCAACAACACTCAATGAAAGGGCCTTTTGAAGTCTGTCAAAATGAGACAAATAGTAATAGTATAATAGCAAATATGTAAGAGTGATGGTAAATATTGCGCATGAACTCATGCAAACACCGAAGCGAGAAAAGTTTCCTTTCAACGGCAAACTGCGATATTGCAGAGGAGAGTGGAACAAAGAGGGAAAACGGAATAGTTCAACTGACCAGCATTATATCTTAATGGAGAATGAAGGAGAATGGGGTTGCAAACAAAAGGTATATAAAGGTATAATAAAGGTTCAACAAGTGCGAGAGAGAGACTGTATTGTGTGAGGTAGCAAAGGCAGCGCGCTCTTTCCCTGAAGTACAAACACACACACGCACAAACACAGCCCAAAAAACCAAGCACACACACACACACACACACACACACGCACAAACACAGCCCAAAAAACCAAGCACACACACACACACAGTAGAGATTAGGTCTCTATTCATCTTACAGAACCAAATCCTTCCATTTCCTCTTTTCTCTCACACTGTAGTCAATGGGAGATTAGTCTGCGGCAGAGTCGACCTGAGGCAACAACTGAGGCAACACACACACACACACACACACACACACACACACACACATACACACACATACACATACACAGACGCTCACGTGAATGCAAATCTAACAGTAATGCTCTGCAAAGGCAAAAAGCAGTAACTACTTTTTTTGTGTGTCGTAAGGCATAACGCACCCTCTGGCGGCCATGTTGGAGGTCCTCAGCGCTTGGGCAACAATAGTGACAAGCAGCCAGTCGCAGGACTGCAGTCCTGCCCAAAAATATTTTTTCCACTTCATTTTAAATGGTGGGGATGGATATATAACAAACTGTCATGTATCATACTGACTTTCCAAAATGTCTTTGCCACACACAGACTCCCACACCAGAGATATTACCTGATACTCGTCCACCTGTGCTGTTGTTGAACATTACCGCCACATGATGGCGCTAAAGCAAATGCATCTAATGATGTGGAAACCGATCTTAGTAAAGTCACTTACTGTCCAGATGAGGTGACGATGAGGTGACGTCACTTGTGCATCCATTCACTGTGTCCATTCATTTTTACGCTATACGATCTGGTTAGCTAACCGTCACTGTCTTATTGTAAACACATCTGATTTGTGCACTAGCTAGCGCATCTAGCAGAAGCAAACATTAGTGTTAGTAGTGGCATGTTTGCTATATTAGCCTGCTCGCTAGTTAGCTAGCTAACGAAGCCAAAAACCAACTCTCTTTTTTTCAGGTTAACTGAACTGATTCTTCTCAAGCTGTTTTGGAGTAGAGACTAGGGCTAAAGACACAACGGTTTACTGCGTCACAGCAACTCAACTTTGGAAACAAATCCACCTTATCAGACTATTCACTTTTACTTATAACGTCACTGAATTGACCTTCACCCTCACAGCAACAATGTTTTTCAGGTATGTCTCCTTGTCTAGCCTGGTTGTTATATATTTAGCCTTTATTTGCACACAGACAATTGTTCAATGGACGACCATGATGGCGACAGACACGGTTGCTAGGAGATTTGTGATGCAACTGCAAAGCCTCTATTGGCTGTTACTGTCCCCTGCTCTCACACTACAGACTTTTTACTGGCTCTGGATCATACTCATACACCCGCGCGCACACACACACACACACACACACACACACACACACACACACACACACACCCCTGTAGAAAGCTCCACAGTGTTGATAGCACAATGGAGCAGAAAAATCCTGTGTGCAGAGCAGAGTTCACCATTATTTCTTTATAGGTAAGAGCTGCTCCGGACTTCTAGAGATTTGTAAAAGGTATTGTTGCCTTCGTGTTGAAAGCCTGGCAAAGTTCTGCTGACTGTTGCTGCCGTCGGCCATGTCACGCTCAATTCTGCATGGTGAGCAGCGGTGTGTGTGTTTTTGCGGCGGATGGTTTGATCATCCGTCACAAAGCTGTATATGTGGAGCTGTGTGTGTGTGTGTGTGTGTGTGTGTGTGTGAGTGGAGGTATTCAACATGGATTAGTCCATTCGCCAAATTGGACCGAGGCGAGGGCCTGTAGTGAGACAATCCACAACTGGCGGTTGCCGCGGCGCACGGAGATGACCTCATCAAATGGTATGTGCTTGAAGTCAGTGGGGGGAAAAACTACCCAACCTTCAAGTCCATAAACACATGTGCGTGGGGATGGACACACACACACACAAACACAGCCTTCAGCACTCCCCCAAAACCCAAACAGCGGAGAGTTGTTGCTATGCACGGAGCGAGTTTGGTGACTCCCAGAACAGACCACCCAAACAAAGCAAACCGGACTTCAGAAAATCAAACGGCCTTGACTGTAACAAAAACAAACCGTCTAAAAAATCCTTGGTTGCCGTGCCTACTGACCTCCACTTCTATGTGATGGTATTCAAAGAAGCGTATCAAATGTCTGGGGGAAAGTACAAGATAAACACAGAAATATGACTTTTTATTTACTTAAACTAGATAGGAACAGGGTTTTAGGCTTATCTGCTGTCCAAACTCTGCAGGTTGTTCTGCGTCTTCCCATGGGGGCAAATCAGTTGTGTAATGCTATAATTAGGCTAATGTATCCCAGGCGAGTTTGTAATATGGACAAATACAATCTAATTTCCACCTTGATACGGATTATGTAATCATAACATGCGGCGCTGCACCTCCCACCTTGCAGAGTTGAATATGTATATTCATACTGTTATTACACAACTGTGGAATACAACCAGATGGAAAGCGTTTGCATAGTGTCCCGAGTTTGGAAAAGTGGGTTTGGAAGTCAGGGAGGCCAACTTCAAGTTAAAATCACATATTATGAAATGTTCTTATTCATAAAATAGTAAAAAAGCAGCTCTCCTGGTTTCAATTGCAGCACCAAAACCGCTTAAATTAGAGGCAACAACTGGAAAGACGGCTAATACCACCTGTATTGTGACCATGGCTGCTGAAGTGCCCCTGAGCAAGACACCGAATCCAAGTGAGATACACGATTCTGAAAATCAATCAGCTGTCGGGAGTTTCTATTTTCTTTCTTTGCCCACAATGACAAGTCAGTACGCAGCACTAATTATACGAGGAGAGAGCCAGGATATTCAAGAGTCCAACAGCGTCCTGGGAATTGGCCTCGGACGCTCAGTCCTGGTATTTTGGATCTACATCTGTGTGTATTTACACTCGGTATAAATGTCAGCCGCTTCACTCAGAGGCTAACTCGACTCAGCGGGCCGCCGCCGCATCCGCCTCCAGCTCAAACAACACGGATGAGGGTAAAAAAGCAAAACAGATAAACAAATGAGTGTGCAGACACTTGCATGCAGACACGCTCTCTCTCTCTCTCTCTCTCTCTCACACACACACACAGAGCGTTCCTTTCGGGGATTAGAGACAGCCTTGTCTTGCTTGGTGTGGCCAACGCCAGGTTAGAGTAACAGCGCTAGTGTTACGTAAAACACAACCACGTGGATGGGACATGACCCCCAAAAGAGGGTGACGCTTAGGGCAAAGTGTGTGTGTGTGTGTGTGTGTGTGTGTGTGTGTGTGTGTGTGTGTGTGTGTGTGTGTAGGAAAGAATGCATGTGTTGTTCGTTGCAACACGGAATGTATAGTACATTGTGCATAAGACAAAAGCGGGACTGTGTCCAACTAAATAAATACTCGGGTGACTACAGCAGTCTGGTCATTTTACGCAACAGTCTGATTAACTAATCAGAAATACTTAATTTAATAAAAAGAAATCTATACAATTGCTGCCCCCAATACTATTGTGCTCTGCAAATACTGTCAATACCCCTTCAGATAGGTTATGTCTCCCATTTCTGACACCCAGCCTCCATTCAAGGAGAAGCGTTCAGTCAGACAGACAGACGGGGAGGTGGGGGGGGGGGTGGATTACACATCACTTCAAATGTCTTGACTGCACTTGACTGCTAACTAACAGAGCCACAGACAGCAGCCTGCGTGTTTGTGTGTTTAAGTGTGTGTGTGTGTGTATGTGCGTGCGTGCGTGTTCCAGGTTGCTCCAATGACTGACCTTTAAGTATGTTTACCTCCTCCTGGCAGACATGACATGGGACTTTGAGGAAGTGAGAACGTGCCAACTGGCTCTCGTGTGCCAGGAGCACAGGTAGCGTTACCGCTAAACTCCATGCTACTGGCAGATTTGAGTCAACGCTATATTATAGTTTAGGATTTTTCATTAGTTTTATTTTTTTTTTATATACTGTAGTTTTCTTTCTTTTTTTCAAATTTCAGTTTAGTTTTACTTAGTTTTCACTGTGGGTTTGGTAGTTTTAGTTTAGCTTTTACTTGGTTTCAGTATTTCTGGTAGGGGTGCAATTTGTTTCTAGAGGTACTATAATGATAGAAGCAATAAATCCTACATTATTTTTAAAATGTATTTACATTAATTTTTCAGTTGGTGTTCAGTAAAAATAGCCAAAATTCTCTACCCCAAATTCATTCATCTTTTCAACCCTGCACATATACAAAAACACAAAAGCTAAAGACATTTTATACATATTTTTGTATTTTATTTTATTTCATTTTACATGTAGACAAGATAGTTTTAGTTCAGTTTTAGTTTTTTCACAAAGTCTCTTAGTTTATTTTAGTTTACAACACTGATTTCATCTTGGTTTTAGTTTGCATGTTTGTCACATGGGACAATACACTGAGTGCCAGAAAGAATAATAGAAAGTCAACTTGTTACACTTTTATGTGTAACAACTTAACTAACTCAATTGTCCTGCTGAGTAAACCCCACCCATCTGTTATTCTAAGTAGGATAAAAGAAACGCTAGGATTAATTTGCTCCTAGAAATTGTGTGTGGGGCTGCTCTAGCAGACAGTGCACAGAAAACACACAATCAGAGATACTGATCCAATTGGTCAGTCATGCATGAGTTTTGTACAATTAGCCTACAGTAAACATATGTAAACATCCCCGACTGTTTCTCTGTGCCGTCCACAATGACAACAAACAATGCTCGAGTGATTGAGATTTCTAGGACAAACGGTATTTACAATACTTCACTTGTGTCTTTCATCCAAATCTGGGTCTTTGTCAGGTTCTGAAATAACGGCTTTAGTTTTTTATGCTGCATCTGGGATAAATTTTACATTAGGGCTGTGCATGGGCTATTTTCTGCGTCACAACAAAATACAGGCCTATCTCCGTTTTGAAACTCCATCCTCCAAAGAAAGTGTCCCGCGGAAGGAATGTAAAGGGCTACGGGTTATTTTGAGATTGGCGTACACATCCTTCTCCAGATGGCAAAGAAATAAAATAATTGGGTGGTAAGGGACAGCTGGAAACACATATAATAGAATTCTCTCACATGCTTTTCCTGGAGGAGACTGTGGGAGTGGTGGCTGATTTAATTTGAGTTAACATTTTCTCCTGAAACCCTCTCTAGTTCATAAACTAATGCACTCTGTTCTGGTGAAGGTCAAGACACTCCTCCATTATGTGGGAAGCAGCAACACATACACACACACACACACACACACACACACACACACACACACACACACACCCCTCACATGCACATCACGATCTAAACCACTGTGACCTATCTAAACTGCCATAAATATCAGATACATTAGCATGCAGACATACACAAATACAGTAAACACACACACATTTCCTGCATAAAGAGACTCAGCCTTGCAGCAAGGTAGAAATACTATATACTACTTACATCATTTTTTTGTGTTTGACTGATGTTGATTTTGTTTCATTTCAAGACATTTCGCGAAAAATAGCTCACCCTTCATAATGTAAAAGCTGACAAGCTATTTTTACACATTACATATTACATAATCATCGCCCAATAGGATTATTTTTGGCCCCCCGCCCACTGCTGTTAAGTTTTAGCCTTTAGCCCTCTGTGCCAAAAAAGTTTGGGCAAGACTGAGACTCTGGTGCCTGCCAGGGAAAAGTCCCTATAATTACGGCACATCAGATCTTTTAAAAAGCAGGCTTCAGATCCACACAGACAAGATAATTAATTGCTTCTAAACTGTTTTTTTGTTTATAGTAACCCATGGACTGGTTGTCATGTACCATCAGGGCACTTTGGCTGTTCGTGTCCGTCTCTGTCTCTCTTTCTCTCTCTCTCTGGTTGCTGTCTGCTCCACTGCACAGTGCAAACGGGAGACTTCTCAATGCATTACCAAAATCTATTTTTAAAGGTCTCTGCAATCATTTTAAGATGGAGTGAGACACAATGTGAAAAGAGAGTGGGAAGAAAGGCATACAGGCAAGAAGGATTTTGAAAAAAACAAAAATGTGTGGAACAATAGTAAGAGGAGTGAGCAAAAGGGAGGGTAGGAATTTAGAAAATCCATCAGCCTAGATGTTGGATGAGAAAGGAGATGAAAAATTGATGAGCATGAAAACAAGTAATCAAATGGGAAGAAAGCAAGAAAGATTCAAAGACAGCAGTAAAGAAAGAAAGGAAGCAAGAAAGGAAGTAGGACAGAAAGACAGGCATGAAGTGTGGACTGTAAGAGGGAACAGTTTCAGGAGTCCACTAGTGTTGGCTTGGCCCTGCTGAGGCCCGCCAGCCCACCGCGGCACAAACACTCGAACAAAAGGATCATTTATTGGAGGAGGAAAGAGGGGGAGGCGGAATGGGGGGATGAAAGGAGGGGGAACACTGTACAGAGGCATTTGGGAGCCGTGTGAGTGAAACACTGGCCCCATCTCAACATTCACAGCCAATGTGTAACATTCTCCCCCACGCTGCCCCGCTGACGTACTCATGCTAGCAGGCAGGGCCAGAGCCCATATGGTCCCACTGTGGCAGCTAGCTAGCATTTCCACTTAAAATACACACAGCTAGTTGACAATGCCTAAGTCCAGCATCACAGCCCATATTTCCCAATAAAACCAACGTATGGATGCAAGCTGATGGTGCATTTCCATCTGTGGAAATGAAATGAAAACCAACTGTGGAGCACAGTTACGCTACACTCACCACAAGATCCCATGATGAATTTTAGCTAATGCTACTATAAATTCTTCATTAAATGCAACTGTGGGGGCGAACTATGAAACATTTACCACAAAAGCCCCGGAGGTTTAAGGCTAAAACAGCCTCCAGTACAAATCATAAAGAGTAGCTGTGGAAGCTAGCGGTGCTACATAAACAAGCAGGCTTGCCAGGCTGCATTCATCACAAGAGCCCCACTGTGGAAGGTAAGCAAGGCTACTCAGCGTTTTACTGCTGCATATAAATCCACACCTCCATTTAAATGCTGCTCTATCTACTAAAACTGCAGGCGTCTATTTCTTAACGAGCCAATTTAGCACAGACAGGGGCTCAAAGAGAATGTTTTTCGATGAGGAAATGTCTCACGCTGACCCAGTTGAAGCATTGTTTACATTCATATAGCTGTGGTGGTCCCCCACAGCTAGAAAACTGTAAATGCAATGAAAATGCATCATCTGGCCTTATTGTCCCCTACCACACACACACACACACACACACACACCTCAAACAGTTACAGCATTGCAGTTACTGTCCATATATCATGATATAAATATGCAAATAACACCTACTACAACTGACCCCCCTGAAATCTACAGGAGGGCAAGGGCATTTTGAGCTCGATCAACTCTTCATATATAGTCAGTGAGCCTGAGTCTGTGGATGCTTGCACAATATTCAAGACGCCTCAAGAGGATCAATACTCATTTCCAAGGTATATTGACATTCATTGATATTCCACTAGGTTGTCTAGACTTTAACGCCTTACAAAATCAAATCTGCTGAAAACTCTGCATAGGTTTTTAGAGCCAAGCCAAGCCCCAGATAAGGAAATTTGCTTATGAATTTTGAGAACAGCTGATCTATATCTCATGCTGTGGATTATGCAGACAGTCATACAAATCAGATTGGTGTCTGCATTCTAATCCGGCGCCAGGTGGGTTTGAATAAATGCAGAGATGGAAAGGGCTGCTCGGCTCCATTGGATTATCTTAAAGGCTATACTTTTCCATTTTAATGATGTGACGGAGTGCATGTAGGGCAGAGAGGGAGCGAGAGAGAGAGACGACAGAGAGACAGAACAGAAGATGGGGGGTTCATAGGAGCTGAGGAGTATTGTAAAAGTATTGTAAAAAAGCTGAGGACAAATGATTACTGAATACAGTAAGACAAATATACCTAAAGGAGAGAGGCAACTCTTACCTGTTCCCTCCTTGCTTCCGTTCTGATGCGTCCGCAGCTCCTCTGATTTGTAGAAGTCGATGCTGGCGTACGTGTTGAGGCTGGAGCTGCTGCTGCTGCTGACTGCGGCGCCCACTCCCCCAACCCCAGAGCCCCCACCCAACACAGAGAAGAGGCGAGAGGGGGTCTGGCTACCTGAGGGCCCCTCCATGCCTGAATGGGGGCTCTCTTTGTTGACCAAGTCCAAGTCTATGTAGTTGAGGCCTTGCTCTGTGGACGAAGCCTGGGCAGCGGGTAGGGACTGCTGCCCAGGGAGGTTGAACTGAGAGGAGGGGTCAGTCACAGCACCGTTCCCCCACAGCATGCCGTCAAAGCCCAGTCGGCGGGCCATGGCTTGGGCATGCTCGGGGAAGAGGGAGGCAGTAGAAGTGGAGGAGGAAGAGGTGGAGGTAAGGATGGAGGGAGACGCCAGGAAAGTTTCTGAGCAGTGTCGCCTGCGTCCCTGCGGGTCGGCCCGGATGACTTTAGCCCCGTGGTCAGGGTTGGGCCCCGGTTTGGCTAGGGGGAAGTCCAGACCCAGAGACAGTCCTGGAACAGGGGGATCTGTCCTGGTGGGGGAAGGGGCTTTGGGCGAGACATTGGATGATGACCTGGGGACGGTGTTGCTATTCAAGCTAAAGGCCATCTCTGTGTAGTCTCCACAGGACGTAGGGGACTCAGCCACTGATGGGACGCTCTCTCTGCTCTCCCTAAGGGCCGCCTCAGCCACCTCGGCGCCCTCTTCACGAGTGCTGGCCATGCTCTCGTCACAGGCTTTGGGGGCATGAGCCAGGGTTGGAGGGGTGGGAGGGGTGTGGAAGGAGGGGAAACCAAGCGGGGTGAGGGAGAGGGGCGATGGGGACGGAGAAGGGCCCAGGTCCATGTTGACATACTCGGAGGCAGCTGGAGGGGTGATGGGGGCAGATGGGCTACGGGAGAGGGGCATGAAGCTCCCTAGGCAGGAGGTTGGCCTGTGTAGGGGTTGCTGGCTGCTAGAGCCATGAGGCAGTGACATGCCATGCCTGAGCCCCCTGCCACGGCCTCCTCCAACCCCAGCCTGGCTGCACTTCTCCCCCTTAAACTCAATGCTCACGTACTCCCCGGGGCTCTTAGGTTCTGGAGGGAGGGGGTTCTCACGGACCCTCGGGAGGGTGTTAGCCTTGGACACGTCCACAAACAGGCTCACTGGTCTATTTCTGGTGTGGCTACCCTGCTTGGACAACCCACCAGAGCCCCGTCTCTGCTGAAGCGCACTCCCGTCTTTGGACTGAGCTCCCCCAGCTGTGGTGCTCACTCCCTGGGCAGCCCGGTCATCGCTTTCCCCCAGGCTCTCGCTGCTGGCTGAGCTGGATGAGTAAGAAGAAGAGGAGAGTGACAGGTGGCGTCCAACCACTGAACTGCCTGCTGCTGGTGGCTCCTGACGCCCTCCCATAGTCCTCCCTCCACCCATTCCCCTATTGCCACCCCCATTGGGCCTTCTGCCTCGGCCGGGCCCCTCTTCAAAGTGTCCCGTGGAGGGGTTATGTTTATAGGACCGGGGCAGGGAGTAGTAAGAGTACACCATCTTGGGGGCTTGCTGTTGAGCATTGGGGTCCAACTGACCGGTTTGCTCAGGAGGCGGAGGGCTGCCGTTTACAGAACGAGCACTGATTGGAGACATGTTCATATAGTCACTGCCTGCCCTGCTATCTGCACTGCCGCTGCCCACCCAAGCCCCTCCAGAGAGACCTCCACGCTGGTCGGGGGAGCAGCTGCTATTTGGGGACATCATCATGTAGCCGTCGGAGGCCGGTGGGGGGCGGATCTGCTGCGGAGGGGACACGCTGTTGTTGGGGGTCATGGCCATGTAATCATCAGTAGGTTTGGACTCTGAGTCGGGGACGGAGACCGCCAGCGAGTGGGAGAGCGAGACTGGCGGCTGAGTGACTCCAGGCAACATGGACATGTAGCCATTATCCACGCCTAAATCTACGCCACCTCCTCCACCCCCGCCCCCTTCACCTTTGAACTCCCCCGCCACGTCCAGGTACCCTCCTCCTCCTCCTCCTGCTGACCCGGCAGCCATGCCAGAGTCTCTCCGTGTGGAGGAGGAAGTGGAGGAAGTGAAGGACTCACGGCTGGTGCTTCGCGACATGATGGCATAGTCGGCTGAGTCTTCCTCTGTTGGTTCCTCACCTCTGCGCTGCCGCGGGGCGAGCCTCTCCAGGGCCATAGGAGGTAGGGAAGCCCGCTTACTCAGCAGCCTGCGCTCAGCTTCACATTCCCGGCTGGAGGAGCGGCGCAGCACTCTCCTGGTCTGGGGCTGGGAGCCACAGGCAGTTGTTCCCTGTGCTGGTAGGGAGCTGGATGGGGAGCTTCCTTCACTACAGCCTCCACCACCACCGCCACCACGTTGGCCCATTAGGATATAGTTGGCTGCCTCCTCACCAAGGGATTGGCTGCCCATGCTGCCTACTGAGCCTCCAGGCAGGCTGGGTGAAGGGAGGAGCGAGTGCTCTCCAGGACTAGAGCCATACTCGTCCGAAGAGCCGTAGTCGCTGGGTGAGCCCGAGACAGATGCGCGATGGGAGGGGACACGACTGTAGGAGCCAGACCCAGGCACAGCACCAGCAGAAGCCGCCACCCCTCCAAACTCAGAGCCGTGCCCAGAGCTGGAGGAGAGGCTCGGGGCCGGGGAGGGGGCCGGGGTGGAGATGGAGCGCATCAGTCCCAGGGGGGTTTTAGCAGCTGGGGTGGAAGCCGAGCGGGCCGACTTTGACCTGAGGATTGGGGTGGTGGAGCAGGAGCCGTTGGTGGAGGGGCTGGAGCCTGGGCCTGGGAGTGGCGTGGTCCCTCCTACTCCTTCATCTCCCTTCCCCCCGTCGCTGGCAGTGCGAGACCTGGGGAAGCTGTGGCGAGGGGTGGGCGAAGCATTGGCACTGTTGCCCCCTCCTCCGTTGTTCACCCCTCCAGGGGGCTCGGTTCGGGGTCGGCGGGTGAAGCCCACTTGGCTGGGGGGCGGGTTGGGGTGGTGGCGGCGTGAGGGAACACTGATGGGGTTGGAGGCAGTGGCGCCTCCTCCTGGGCCGGAGTTGGACTGGGACTTGCTGCGCTGGCGGAACTCTTCACTCAGTGCCTTCATGGCTTCCAGCAGGGTTTCATGCATGTTCTGGGCCACCACCGAATCATCCACCTGGGGAACGACACAAACACCCTCTCAAACAGTAAGCTCAAATCATGGTTGTGGTCAGTGCAAAATACAGTTGTGAAAAAATCAAAAATTCCAAATCATTTGAGAGAATTTGAAGTGAATTTGAATTTAGAATTGAAATTTTAATTCAAAATTCTCATAGGAAACAAAATTTCAATTGAATTTTAATTTCATTCAGGGAAGCTCAAATACTACTTCCTATTTGATTTTCAATTTATGCTCGATCCCTTTTTGGACGTCATTTAACTACAATTGAAAATCCTGAATTGACCACATTACACATTCTTTCACTTTGTTGGTTATAAACTCTCAAGCTTGGTGGAACCCTCCCATTTACTATTCATTACCCAGTCAACATACTTCCACCCTAAAAGGGACCAAAAATTAGAGACTTACCTGCATCCAGAACTCGCCTGGGCCTGTCACGGCAGAGCGGCCCACCTCCACAAAGAAGAAGTTCTCCGAGTGGCCGCAGCGCCGCACATTCATCAGCTGCAGCACCACAGCAGCAGCGTCTGAGTTGAGCTTGACAAAATTGACCGTCTTGTCGGTCAGGCAAAGGCGGTAGATGCCCACCAGGTTCTTGGCCTGGCCCAGGCCCTTGGGCCACACTTTCACCTGCCACACCTCTTTGAAGGCTGGTCCGGGATTGGGCACCCCATAGTCCCCCGCCGCCCCGCTGTCTGTGGGGGTCTTGCCTTGAGGGTGGGGGTGGGTGGGGATAGATGAATACAGGAGAGGTACAGGAGGGAGACAGATGGAGATTGAAGAGTTGTTTAAAAGAATAAAGGGAGAAGGGGGAAACAGGTGGGAAGGAAAAAAATGAAAGATATAATTAGAGTGGGTAGAGAGGAAAATTTATGAAGAACATTGGGCAGTACAACCGTTGCAACTAAGCACTAACATGACCTTCATGCATCTGTGACCAAAGGGAACGGCAGGTGAAAGCACCACTATTTACCTGTTAGAAGAGGGCAAGGTACCTTTATTATGTAAGCTCTGCTGATATTGGGCTTTTCAGAGATTTTTGAACCAGATCTGAGTTCAAGCTGAGCATGCAGCAGCTTGTGAGACCGGCTCACTACACCTGCATGTTCCACCTCGGGGTCTCACTCGTCAGCCACGCTCACACACACACACACACACACACACACACACACACACACACACACACACACACACACACACACACACACACACACACACACACACACACACACACACACACACACACACACACACACACACACACACACACACACACACACACACACACCTACCTGTGTGGAAAAACTAAACTGTTGAGAACCGAAGCACCGCAAAAGAATGATGACTATGAAAGAAAATGGAGAGCCCGTGGTGGAAAAACTAAAGAGTGAAACAACTTGCAAAATGCTTAAAGAGTAAATCTTCCTAAAACCAAAGTGACAACATGCAATCCCAATGTACTTAAATGGGCCAACATTTTTGAACTTATTACACCCATAACTATGGAAACCAAAGAGCCAGAACTCTAATCCTCAAGAGCCATTTTCTGGAGCTGCATGCTCTACTGACATTTAAGGACTGGCTGACTTTGTAAACTAATAGGTGTCTTATGGTAGGAGTATGGGCAGTCCACTCACCTTTTGTATTAGCTATTTATTCTTTATTCAGACAGTAGGAAAAAGTACTGAGGCGAAGAGACAGGAGAGAAAGCTTTGAAAAAGATTTGATTCTAGGCTAGTGGGTGCTTACAAAGGCAGGGGACTTAACTACCCGACAGTCTCTGGGCATTTGTTTGGTGTTTTAATTGATAGTATTGTTAACTGATCTGAACCAGGAAATGTGCCCATTACCCCAGAAAATTACCCTAATACCATCATGGTGTCTAATTCATTGTCAGCAGCTCCTGAAATTGTCTCTGAATATCACCAATTAAAGTCTAAGCGCTCTTATTGAGAGCCACAAGAGACCTCTTCACTGCACAGCCCAACATCATAGGAATACCATGACTTGAATCATGTCTTAGGGTGGATTTTTGCTTTTAAGAACCACCCTAAAATTCCCCCTGGCCATGGCCCCTTTTCTCCCAAGCAGCCTACCATTTTCCTCAGCTTTCACCATACAATTGCTAGGTTGGATAGGTCTGTGCATGACAACTCTCAATTCACACATCAGTCAACTTGATGACAAGACACAAGAGACAAGCCTCTATGACTAAGCTCACCTGGTCCCATCATGGGAACAATGATGTTCTTTGTATAATAACGGTGAACTTGAGCACCTGCTTAATAAACCACTGCATCAGCCATATTGGAATATTGATGGGTCCGATGACTTTTCGACAAGTTACTGAGAGATCCCCAATCAAGGTAATAGGTCAAATTTTCATGAAGCATGTGTAGTTTTCTACTATAAGCAATATTTTCGATCCTATCGGGCTTTGAATCAAATTCTCTTTAATCACAGTGCACACTGACCACTGCATTACAAATATATGATTGTATGCCTGCCTGCGATCCTTCTACTCCTGTGCCTCCGCTGCAAATCCTACAATGACAACCATATGCAGACGAGAAGCCTCAGCACACACAATGGACGCCATACTAGCCGAGCTTCGGTTATGACAAACATTTCCCCAAACCCTTTTCCCAAAACCTTTAGGCTAGTCATAGTTGCAAAAGTGGGAGAAGTCTCGTGTGTCTGTCTGTGTTCTTCTAGATATAGTTCCCCAAACCGGAGGATCATCCGCTGCTTAAAGGAGAACTAGAATAGATGTTCTGTTGAAAGGCATGAAGCCTGTGGCTTAGTGGCTGTGTGTGAGGAGGCACTCCCCCTACATTAGATGACTCATTCAAGGCCACGCATGACTATTTCATGTACTGCTTTGTGTGTGTGCGAGAAGCTGTGCCCAAGAGGTCCCAGTTGCTGACTCGATTTAGATTTACAACAGGAAGAGATGGTTTTGAGATTTTACAGTGGGGACCAAGGGAATGAGGGACTACACGAGATTGCAGAGAGATATCAGAGAGAGAAAGAAAGGAGAGAGAGAGAAGGGCCTGGTGAAAGGAAAAACATAAAGGAAAAGATTATTTTAAGAGTGCTGGTATTGAACAACGGGCCAGATTAGATGCTATATTTATTTTTAAACTTCTTCATCAAGCCACTGCTTCTTACCAGACAAAAACCCCTAAATCATATCTCACAAACTGAGATTGCCACACTGCATCCCTATTCCTTCAAGTGTGTCTTTCCGTTTGAAGAGCCCATTAACTTGTCTTGAAGAGAGCACAAGTGTGTTGTTTGTTTTGAGTACAGTGCATCCTTAAACCTCAGCTATGCCCTCAACAGCACTTACACACAAACACCTTTGATCTCAGGGCCACCAGGGCTGCACACACTTAACAGCAACTCTCAGAAGCACTGAAAACCTTTAAGAGGTTTTCCCGGCATCATAATCCTATCCGAGGACGGAGTGATTTCCACCTATCGAAGCTTTTCCGTGGTTACATAAGGCTAGGCTTGATATTGCACGGAGCGGCATGAATTATAGATTGTCACTGGCTTTCCTCCTCGAGACCTTCATGGCAGTGTGGGGCTGTGAGAGAGCAGCGCATTTTCACTTTAGGTGATCATCCGGTCAGCTTCCACGCACCAAAATACACCAGCATGATGCCACCCGTATGCAACATAATGAACCCTCAGGAAGACACACACACAAAATGGCAATGTAAGAGGCCCTTAGCAGGAGATGAATATGAGGACTGAGCCGGACGTACATGAAAGCAAAACACACCTGGAGGCAATGAAGCGTCTACGGTAAGCTTGAATAAGGGTGATATGTGTGGAACAACCTTGCTTCAACCTTCAATGAGGGAAATGTGCATAACCGGTCAAGGGCTGCATACAGGGCAACTGTATTTATTTCAATGTTACAGTACAGTATTTCCTTTTAGAGCAACCCGAAAACAACTTACACTGCCTTATTCACGCTCCGGTTGTTTACTTCACTTTCATAACCACACATGAACCGACGGTAACTTGCAGTTTTACATGTGGCTGGTGGATGGCGACGGCCCCGGCCAACACTACTGTCTATTCATGCAGTTTTATTTGCTGTGCTCGAACTACCTCCCTCGAGACGAATATTAAGCCTTAGTCTAACCCCATGCCTTTCTCTACTGGGATATTAAATTGGACTTGAGCTATTGACGTTGAGGCGGCGCAGTCTTCCCCCGGCCTTCTTAATGCTGTCACTCTGTAAGGGTGTGTGTGTGTGTGTGTAGAGGGGGGAAGGGAGGGGGGCATAGCGGTGTGATATTTACCCCTGGGGCCCCCAGCTGCCTGCTGGGATACTGACAAGCTCTTCCTTCAGTGACCTACTGATTATTGTTATGTTGTTATTGCACAAAGTAGGTCTTCCATAGGGGGTTTTGGGGTATAGCATGGATGTTACAGGCTGTTACCCTCGCAACGACGCAGGATAGGGGGAATTGTTATTGAAGCCCTGCGCCTACGGGATGGGGGTGCAGTCCTCGTGTGATGATTCTAGTTGGATTAAGACTGAGCTTTAGGATGTAAAGCCACTAATGTTGTTTTAGCGCTGAAACGGCACCAGCCAGGCGTTTCCTACCTTCTTTGCATAGCAATCTTTAAGTTACGGTCAAGCAACAACCACAACGTGATAAATTTCCATGCAAAATATCTGGCATGGTTTTTAGATTTTCTCTGCATCAGCGGGGAAAAGAAATGATCAGAAACTTGAATGATCTGAATTTATAGCAAGTTCCATAATAAAATCCCTCCTCTTAGTTAGCTAATGCAGCCTGTAAATCAGGGAAAGCTACTCTGGCAATGAAACGTCTGGCTCGCACGAGGTTCTGTTTCAAGTTTCTGACCTCATTGCCCTAGCATGCCGCGCTGCTCCATAATACGCCTCTACGCTGCAGAGAACGGCTCGATTTCTGAGGGCTAAAACCCACTTTTTTACCCCCTATCTCAGCTATCTTACCCCCTATACCACCCCCACTGCCATACCAGGTTACCAGGGTGGATAGATGTGAGACAGCTGTGTACTCTTTGTGTGTGTGTGTTTGTGAGAGAGAGAGTAAGCCGCCCAGTGCCAATAAAACAGTTGGTCTAATCTCTGTCTGCCATGTGTACCAGTTTTTGGCTTTTTCTGCTCTCTATCTACTCCCTATCTCTGCATCCATCTCCACCTTCTGTAATCCCCGTTTGGGCCCACAGTGAGAGACACAACACTTCCCCAACACCAGCATCTGCCTGAGGTTAATTCCACATGTGTTTCTTGTTATCCAGAAGTGCGCGCACACACACTTACGCACACACACAAAATGATCAGCGACTTGTCCAAGTTTCACTGTCCCTTGACAAGACACATGAAAGTGGCCGTGAAAGTCAGCTGAAGCTCTGCTCTCTCTTCCAAAAACCAGCTCAGGCGCCCACGCCAAGCTGGCAGTCATCTTGGACTTTGTTGGTCGGCCCGGCCCAGAGGCAGTAAACATACTGACTAAGTCTTAATATCTGGTCTGAATAGAAGGCCTAGTGACTCTGAGAAAAGACTCCCAATGTAATTGTAAATGTGAAGGGTCATTATGGGTTACTATTAAAGTTAGGAGTCATTTTCAGGGCCTTTACTTCCAACATAGTGACGTCCTTGACAGAATAATATAAGGTTTTGAAAAACTTGTAGTGCAATTTTCCCCAAATGAAAAAATTGGAAACCCTTTCTGTGTTCTCCGAGGCCCATCAGGGAACTAGCCTCACCTATCCAAGTCTCTACAGCTCACAGTAAGGCTGATAAATCCCAACTCAGTTGTCATGAACCTCCTGACCCCGCTCTGACAGGGGTTGGCTGATGGTTAATGGGCTAGTATCAATGAACAGCAATCAATACGGCCGGCTATAAAAGGTTACTGTGCATTAAAGTCCCACGGCTCCATCGTGCTCGACATATGGCCGCTCATTGACTAAATGGACAGCGCTGCCCCTGGCTTTGCTCTGCTGTCGATCAAACCCCCGGCACTTTATTGACAGGCTACTTTGGTGGTGAGCCGACCTCGTTGCACAAGAGCTCGCACACAGAGTGGAGCGCTCAAGGCCATTTCAGACATGACCAAGATAATGTACGAGTTGATGTTTTACTGTAACTGTGGTGCGAGGCGCCGGCACACATAAGCGAGCCAGAGCCGGCCACGCCGAGGCCTGGCTGGGTAGCCTGTCATGTTAAATGAAATTGCAGGGTGTTAACGTGCGCGAACTATTTATGCCGAGGAAATGCCCCTGCGGCTGGGACCGAAGGTGGAGCCGGGCCTGATGCAGCTCACTGCTCCACAGCCAGGACTGGGGCACTGAAATAGCACTGGGCTAGTTAGCTCCAGTCCAGAGGGGGAAAACAAGAATGGACAGTAGTAGCGGCTTTAAAAGATTGTTTGTCAAAAATCGTCACTGCTCATGTTAAGTCCCATGTTTTCTTGCGTCCTGTGATGACACCGTCCACCCCTTGTTTTTTTCCCCTCTGACTCTGCTAGCACACAGCCTCGCCCGCGCCGCCAGGGGCTGACCCCGAGACAATAATTACTGGCTAATTAGGGAGATGAGCAGTGCTTAAACAGGGTTTAACGTTTAATAGCCCGGCTCGGCGGGCCACCGGCGAGATCCAGATCTCGCTGGCCAGGGCAGCCAAATGACTCTGCTGGATAAAAATACTACAGAGCCACCGGCAGTCTGAGATGGTAGTCCAGGGGCTGATTCTGCTCCACGATCTGGTCGCTTACATCAGCCCAGAAATGTTGTTGTGGTGAATTTGAATCAGTCAACCCTGTCAGGCATACAAGGACTTTGCCTGCTTCTAGGTAGTGTTTTCATTTTGCTACTGTAATTGCCTCTCTGCCTATGTGTGTGTGTGTGTGTATAACCCTTAGTTAGCACTTCTCCCTCGTTTAAGACCCATCTCATTGCTGGCTCCAAAGTTTGATGCTGGCATATTGTTTTATGAGGGTCAACAGTTCTTGGGGTGGCGCTTGAGCCGCGGGGGTTTGCCTGGCAAACGACGGCGGGCCGCCCCTCCGCCCCTTTCGTCGAGGTTAAGCCTTTACACACTCGACTGACTCCTAATAGTTGAGCAAATAGCTGCCCTCAAGCTCGATACTGTACTCGCTGCCCAAAAGGGCCTAACTGGACTCAGCTGAATAAATAACTCAGATCCTAATATCACCCTGCACGGCAGCTGGCTCGTGTTTGTGTAATTACTGCTGGCTTGAGGGGAGGCTGCGTGATATTGGACAGTTCCTGGGCCGCTTTAGGTGAGTTTCCCAGGCCTGAAGCTCAGTACGGACACTGAGACTCGATTTAAAGCTGCGCTATGGCGGCACGGACAACCACGGCACTGCTTGTTATGCTTACTGTATCTGTGTGTGTGTGTGTCGCAACATGCTGCTCACTATACTGCCAGCTCAGCACCCTCTTGCTGTGTCAACTCAAACCAATTATTTCAAACTTCAACCCAAAACCTTGATTCCACTTCAAGCTGAGGCACGGCGCAAAGAATTTCGCCCCCATCGCCACCGACCGGGGCTTGAAACAGGCGGTGTGAGCAGCTACACAGGTATCAAATTGAGGGAGTGGTCCGCTGGAAACTATGTGTAACTGTGCAGCATCTCTGCCCCCCGGACTTCGCCCGGTCCCCCGTCTGCAGGGTGTGAATTCTTCCGTCTCCCCAAGTGTGCAAGTGGGGGAGCTTCACGTTACCCCGCTGGCTTTCATTTCGCTCCAAGCGGGACTCTCATTTACGGCTGCACAATAAACCGTGTGCGATCATACATTGCAGTTTTAGTTTCCACATTTAATAATCGTAGTCGTATAATTTGGAAATAGTGACACATTTAATTTTACGCACATGTTGAAAGTCAGCTAAACGCTTAAAATGTTATTTCATTTAATTCAGACGTCCCACTTTAAAATAGTCAAGATGTGTTTATAGGATTCCTAAAGTGCAGTAAAATAAGTTTGTTCCCCAAATCATGGAGACTAATAATCTTGATTAGAGCAAAATAATCAGGATTATCACTTAAGCCACTTTGTGGAAAATGTGGAAAATGTCTTGTCATACAGACAGACTCAATTCACTGTGCTGACTCTTGATTCTTAAGTCTTACAGGTTGGGGGAAATGTTTTATGCCTCTATATGCTTTATGCTTCTATACGTTTTTATGTGTTCTTTTATGGGATGTGCTTGATATTCCTTCTTTCGTCTTATTGTTTGTTTTATTGTCTGTCATGAGCACACAGAAGCAAATTCCTAGTTGGTATGGCAATAAAGTATTGAATCTTGACCTACAGACTTCTGGCAGTGCTGGGATACTGACAGTGTGTGTGTGTGTGTGTGTGTGTGTGTGTGTGTGTGTCTGTGTGTGTGTGTGTGTGTGTGTGTGTTTGAGGGGAGGTGGCTCAATCAACATAGATGCCTAAGACTTGAAATTGTGTATGAGTTGCACATACCACAAGAAGGTTATTACAGGCTGGAATTTTGGCAGTACTTTGTGTGTGTGTGTGTGTGTGTGTGTGTGTGTGTGTGCATTTAAGTTTATTTCACACACGCAGACAGTGATTTGAAGCAGCAAGTGCCCATGGTCCCACAACTGTCCTCAGAAAACCCCCAAAAAAGAAAAATTTACATATAGATGATATTTGTGTGTGTGTGTGTGTGTGTGTGTGTGTGTGTGTGTGTGTGTGTGTGTGTGTGTGTTTCCGCACATCTTGAGTTTGTTTGAGTCGAGCTAAGAGCTGACTGAAAGTACGGGGTAGCTGCAGCACATACCACAAGAAAATGCACGCCAGCATGTGAGTTAACATTGCCAGCCGCAGCCCTTTGTCATTGTCAGGCAGGATGATTTACACTGGAAACCCAACACTGAACCAACAAAGGAGGACGACCAGCAGCCTTCAGCGCTGCACAGTAACATTCCCATTCAATAACATTACAAACCAAACCTGTAATTTCCAAGACAATCGATGGCAGAGACACCAGAGAGGGACGTCACGGCGCTCTGGGCAGACGGACGGCGGACACGGCGGGTTGTTGGGGTTACCTTGGAAGGAAGGCTGGTTTACTGCTGACAGCTGGAGACCCTCGCTCCCTCTCACCTCCCGGGCCGCAGACCATAATGGTCTCCAGCAGGATCTCTATACGGCTCTCATCTGAGCTTTAGACACAGATGCTGCTTATGGTGTATAATCATGTCACAATTTTACTTTCCACAGGTTATAATCACACAATATAGGCATCAGGTCCATATCGAAGCATTTAACTTCACTTAGAGCGCCTTCTGCGGTTGTAAATAATAAAAAATATTCATACAAGCTGCCAAAAGTGCAGTGAAATAATTTTGTTCCTCAAGTCATGAAAAGTAACAACTGCAATTAACAACTGTGCAGCGGTACTACAGGCATGTGGCTGTCCTGGTGGCTCAGGCTGCTGAGGTACATTTCATTTTTCCCGACATTCCTGCCTCATCATGTTTCTCTCGGTCTTATCTGCTTCGTTATTTATCTCATTATAATTAGTCCATTTTATTGCTTTGTCCTGTCCTGGTGGGGGATCCCCCTTGGTTTCTTCCATTTTTTTCCCCTAAAAAAGGTTTTCTTGGGAGTTTTTCCCCCCGTCTTCACTGAGGGTCTGAGGTTGTTATAGGCTTGGCTATTTAGCTTAAGTAGGCCTGTTATGTCTTTTCAACATGCTATCTTTTGTCTTGTGCCATTGTGTTTTGTTTGCACACTGTATTGCATCATTTTTCTTTGTGACTGATTGCTGATTAGATCTAGGTAGGCTTGTCTTTGTAAAGTCCTTTGAGAAAGACTTTTATGATGAAGTGCTATAGAAATAAACCTCTTAACTTTTCTCACAACTCTATAGGCTTTAATCCTGCAGGTTCATGCTGCTGCAACATCACTTTCCTGTCAGTCTAGCCTTCACAAAAACTAATCAAATACTTTGGGAGAGTGGAATGTACACACACACACACACACACACACACACACACAGGGCAAGTTGTGTTACACCGTTGACACCAATTCCCCCGACACACCTACTGCCAGCCTGCAACTTTTTGCCTTGTTAAACAGCCTTATCTGTATCCGCTCTAATAAAAAAAAGGTTGTCTCTGTTGTCATAAAAGAAAATGGGGACATTAAATACCAGGATCAGTGCACACACACGCCCCTCTGGTACTCTACTTGAGTGCAGCCCGGCCGCTAATCAGCTCCTTTATGTAACAGAGCGGCAGGTCATGTGTAAGAAGCACCTTGAACTCATATCTTGGTTTGCCTAGATTGCGTCATGCAGCCCTTGTCGCCTGTCTGGTCTCTCCTGGAGGGCAGGGAACGCTGAACAGGTGATTTGGAGTTGCTGTGCTCACCACTATTGGCTCTGACAGCTGTGTTTGCACAGCGGCTGATAGACACCATTTGAGAAACCTACATGGGGTGATTTTGAGGTTGAGGCAAGCTGCACAGTGAGCAAGCATTAGGCAAATTCACTGCAGCAGAGGCTCGACGGGACAGGATAAGCTGCTTACTCTTAAGTAGTCAAATTAGGTAATAAATATTATGAATCATGACTGGGCACAGGAATATCCAAAAGTGCCCCTTTGACTGCTCTTTCGGGCATTTTCTTCTCTTTGGGATCAATGCCTGTGTGAATATTGCCATGTCAGCAGAAAATCAGAGCAGTCAAAGTAAACAGAGGGCAGGGTGTGTTTGAGCAAAAAGCCCCAAAAGTTGACTTGGGAAAAGAGAGGGAGAAGAAGTTTGCACACTGATCCCAGTGGAGGAGGCTGCAGGACAAGTAGGCGTGGGCCCGCAGCGAGAAACCTTGTTTTCGTTCTCTGAGAAAAAAAAAAAAAAAAAAAAAAACACCAGTCCCGGGACATCTGGGAGTAAATATCTGCCCTGACACAAGTATGATAACGGGTGGTGGCGAGGATAAGGGCCACGGGGCGACTTAAAGGCGCATGTCACAGGCCATTTGTAAACATTTTGAGCACTATAACATGCACTGTTAAATAGCAGCATTTCTTTTAAATTCCTTCACAGCATGTAGCCTAAATAGTGTTGCATGGCATAAAACATATCAGTGCATGGAGACTAAATAGTGAGTCAGACATCCAGGTATGTAAACTTGGCCTCCTCGTGGCAAACTACAATGGCATTTCAATTTTCCCAGCATATTATTCAAAACACTGGAATGAGACAAGTCCCGATCTGCAGTGCGCTTTTGCTGCAAAGCCGCTCTGCAATGCCACGTTTCGCTTCCTTTGCAGGCTCATACCGTACGGAGTGTGAGAGTGTGTGTGCATGTGTGTGAGTGCGTGCGTGTGTGTGTGTGTGTGTGTGTGTGCAGCCTGCTTTAGTTTTGCTTACTTTTGCACTGCAGGTCCACCATGGCCTGGAACCACTCGTCCTGGTCCGCCTCGTTCTCCGCGGCGATGGCGAAACTCTCCGCCCGGGTGTACAGCACGATCATGTGCTTGTTCTTGGAGTCGGCCCGCTTGTTGATGTTGAAGCAGGTCTCCAGCGCCAGGGCTTTCTTCGGGACGGGAGCCTTGCCGCGGAATTTCTTCTCGCTCTCGTAGTACTCCAGGCGGGCCGGGCCGCGCTCCGAGGCCGTCCGGAGCACGAAGTACCGCCGGTGCATGGACTTCTGCTTTCGGAGGTAGCCGCTCTTCCGCACGTCCTCGCAGCTGTGCTGTTCCCCCGGTTGGCTTTCCATGGCGATAACTGTCTACCTTGTTTATCCACAACGACAAATGCAAACGAACGCGGTGTTCTTCTTCTTCTTCTTCTTTCTTGTTTTTTCTTTACAAATGCACCATGCAGCGGGGTATTTCTGCAAGTTTAGCGAGGTAATTCAAACATCCCCCGGCTCCGCTCCCCTCTCTCTCTCCCACATCAACGCAGGCATGTGAGGGGAGAGAGAGGTCGGCTTGGGTTGCTGCGAGCCCCGGAGATTACACCAGGCTGCTGACGGCTGTAGCTATCGTTAGTTTTCCTCCTTTACGGCTGTTCTTCACGGACGGACCTCCAGCACCACGAGTTTTCCAGGCGCACACCGACGAGCACATGCGGCGCAGTCGGTGCGGAGCTCCCCTACTCCCCACTACTACTACTACTACTACTGTGTTTCCAAAGGCTGGCTGAGCGGTTTAATCCCCTTTACTCCACATCACAGTACAGTGAGAGCTCAGCTTGCTGCAAACTGCTGCCTGTCCCCCCACCCCTGCTCCTCTCTTTTTGCTGTAGCGTGGAGTGGAGCGGCTACCGTGGAGCGGGACTGTCACTCACCGCTGGTACTAGTACACTAGAACACGATGCGTTCAGGGACCCTTCCTAAACTCAGAATTCAGAGCACCAAAGTCGCAAACTAAAGACGTATGCATTCCACCGCTTTTAGTTGGGACTAGAAACAAAACGGGCCCTGTAGCAAACTGGGTTGTTTTTTTTTGTTTTGTTTTTTTAGGTGGTTGTTTAATTTTAGGAATCAAGCAGCGCAGTTACTTTCTGCTGCATCGGCAGAATAAATGAGGAGAAAATGTGCGCCAGGCACGTATTTGGTGTTTTACGTGAATAGCATAATGTTTTTGTATTTGTTCCGCTACATAGAATGCCAAGCAGTATCATATTATAATGATTTCAACATATAATGATAGTCTCGGCTACTCGGGTGTTAAAGAAAATTGTGACTTTCCCAGGCTTATTTACCACTTTGTTGGGTCCTTTAACTATCACCTCTATATTTCCGACAACACGTGAAGGCAGCACCACTTCCAGTGCGGACCGGAGTCAGATTTCGTTGTCGGGTTGGCGCTTCCATGAGCCCATCCCGTAGCAATCATCGTACAATCCTCTGCTGTCCGGCCGCGGGAATATAGATGATCACACTTGGAACTGAAATTTGACTTCTTAATGCGGATTCCACCGTGACTTTGTTCATAATATTAAACGAATTTAAAAAGGAACACTGTGTCCCCTTATGAATAAAGAACTGTAGTAACGCTGTAGTAGGCTGAACTTCAGAGGGATGCTATACAAACATCACAACAAAACTGAAAAGCATGCTGTAGGACAAAAATATACTACAGAAAATCCAATAGTGTAGGAGATCAAATCAAAATAAAGTACGATATAGGTCACTAAACTCACCACGGACACACTAAGGATCCTATATGAATATTATAGTCATTGTTGTGATTATTCGTTAGGGTCGTGCTGACATCGATTAGGGTGATATCACTGATTAAACTGCTGTGATTAGATGAAGTAGCTCTTCTCTCGTTATTGCTGCCATTCAAATTCTGTCTGCTGAGGACAAACACTGTCTAGACTGAAAAAAGAAAAAAAAAAACGACTGTCTGACAGGCAAGTGAAATTTCGATCCCTCACTGTTGGATGGGTGTGATAAATCGTTACCTAAAAACACGATTAATGTACATTCTTAATATAAAATGTTTTAGATGTGTAATTCAAATTGTATGTAACACTACAGTAAATTAATCTAATGAATTCAGTAATGCTTAATTTGACAGATATATAAAGGATTTCTATCTTTGTACTGTATGATAATGCAATATGTATGTTGTTATGCAATATGCAGCCAAAAGTAACCTTCTGCACAAGGTGAGAGAAAACTGGACCACGTGCGCCCCCTGCTGTTTGCTTACGTCATTACCGCCTTTCACCAATGAGCTTCTGCCACATTCAAGAACTGAGAAAATATTGGAGCTCTGTGTAAAACAAACGCACGTTTTGATTAATATTTAACGTCTAATTTTGTGTTTGTATGAGGGATTATCTTTACTTTAACACATTTTCTGACTGAATGTACAGCAGTACTTTTACATAGTCTCACTTCTCCCTCTCTCTCACACCCACAAACACACACTCATGCACAAATACTCAAGAGTCCAACTGTCTTAAGAAGCAACAAATTGATTTTATGAATATGGATACTTGTCATTACAAATACTTTCTTACATGGATCTCTTATTTATTTTTTTGGCAAAATAAAAGAAATCAACTCCTCGCCTCCATGTCGCCCCAAAAACAACAAGAAACATTTGGTCCGTTACATGGAGCGATGAAGTACACATCTAGTTATTTTTGAAATTGCTTTTACATTCAGTAGCATCTCCTTTTAGCCCTCTAAGCGCATGCAGCCTGAGAGTGGAAACCACAGATGATCCTCCAAAGGAAACCTGACGAAATAGTAACAAATGCAAAACATGTTCCACACACCCACTATGGAGAAGAAGCCCGTCTGTCTTTGAACTCTTATGCACATGCATCAGGAGGCTGTTAAGGCTGTAATAACCATCTCTAACTCGTCTCTTGACGCTGGGTCGGCATCTACCGGATCTCTCTACTTTATCGTATGGTAAACATGGACCGATTCAAATGGCTAGTGTTCAACAGGTTGTTTTTTTTGGACGATCGCTCCACGGAGAGACCAAAAAAAAGGCAAGCAGAAGATGACGCTGACGTATTTACTGGCGGGCTGGTTGTTGCACTTAAGCAGGAGATGGAAGCAGGTAGCAGCAGCAGTGTGTATGTATGTGTGTGTGTGTGTGTGTGTGTGTGTGTGTGTGTGTGCATGTGTGTTTCTGCAGGTCAAAAAATGATAGAGGCGTCGTTCATGTGTGACGCCCACAGAGCCCTGAGGTGGCTTCTATTGGCACACAAACACCTTTTGATATACGTCACGTGGTACAAACACAGCAGGCGAAACGCACTCGCACTTGTTCCCATACACGCAGAAAATGTCATACACATAGTTACATTCACACCTTGTTTTTCTTTTTTTCTCCACACGGCACGTAAACACAGACAGAGGGACGGCTGGGGTTCTGCATGGACGACGTCAGGCGCCCCCCGAAAATACTCCAGAGGCATTGAAATGGCAGCGACTCCTCAAGTTCACCCCTCCGCTCGGCCCGGCCCGGCCCTCTCTCCCTCCTCCTCCTCCCTCGGGTTCCCAGAGATGGATGGGCGGGCGAGTGAAGGGGTGGAGGGGGGGGGGAGAGGGGGAAGGAGGGGGAAGGAGGGGTGGAGAGCGAGGGGGCGCCAGGATCAGATGAAAGGATTCCGCGACGTCCCTCTGCTGGGGTAAACATTCCCCTGAAAGACCGACAGAAAAGACAAGCAGGGTGAGAGGGAGCAGGGGAGGAAGTTACTACACTTGCTGGGTGTCTTGCAGCAAAGGGAACTTGCAAAAAATACCAATTAGCCTTTCTCTCTTCCCCCCCTTCTCCTTCCACCCCCCCCCCCCCTCATTCAGCGCATTCGGTCCCGCTTCCTAAACAGCCTCGTACTGGAGTGCACTCGGTGCCACTCGATCGCAAAGGCTGTGAATGGGCACTCACAGTAAATGGATTCACCGACATCGGGCGAGGGACTTTGGGCTGAGAGTCGGACGCGGGGAAGGAGGCGAAACCTGAAAAAAAAAAAAAAAAAAAGGCACACAAACACACTGTCACTTTCGGCTGTGAGTGAGAGATGAAACGGTTTCCGGTGTCAAGACAAAGCCGAAAAAAACGCCAAAAACCAGAGATAAAAGCGTGAACACTCCATACTGTGTGTGTGTGTGTGTGTGTGTGAATTGGTATTCCTGGGCTGTGGCTGGTCACTGTTGTGAGAATGGATCATTAGCGGTGTGCCGGGCGCCTAGCAGCCCCTCAGGCTGAGAGCGTTTGATCTGCAGCCAGCACACATACATAGATGCCACACTAGCAGCCAGTGGACGAGTGGCAAGTAGCCAATGGCATGTATTAGCCATGTAATTTTTAGTTAAATATGTATGATGGATGCATGGATGAAAATACGTAAGGTACAGTATATTACAGTATCAGTAAATACACTGGCATGGCATGATGTGATAGGATGAGTCATATTAGGTCATCAAAATATCTCTATTCTATTCTATTCTATTCTGTGTCTTTTCCATGTTATATATAAGACATTTATCATACATGGAAAGGAAATCAACGTAAATCAGTGTACTGTAGTTATTGAAAACAAATTCATAACTTACCGTTGGCTTCCTGGTTGCTCGCTGACTCGTGAGGAAATGCATTCTGGGTAGTGGGGGCCGGGAAGGAGGCGGACGGCGGGAAAACTGAGGTGGGCGAGGTGACAAACGCACTCGAGTCACCTGTGGAAAAGACACACACACATATAAATAAAACAAATGAAGAACCGTGATATGTTGATATATCAGGATGTATGATGACTAATATTACCCACTAATACTGTGTTTTATAGTTGTATGTAGTAGAAATACTACAAAAGTTGTAATAAGTTAGTAATAGTAAGTTAGTGGTAGTGGTAGAACAATTTACAGAAATGATAAAGACGCTAAGCTCAAAAACAACAAATCAGTCCATGTTACATAAGCTGTAACACCTGATCACTTACTGTCATTAGCTGGCAAATGATGGGACACGATGACATTTATTAGCTATTTTAAGACTTGTTTTAATGGAATAATTTTGAACACACAGCAACTGGTAAATGTCGGTCTGCATATCCCATCTACACACACACAAAACCCTTTACCCAAATTATATAATGAAAACAAAACCACAAAATTTGATGATTTCAGGTCTTTTCTGAAATATGAATCTATATCATTTGGCCTGAAAGCATTCATTTGTAAAACTGAAGTGACTGGATCAGCCTGAAGGAAAACGGTGCAGCAAATCATTTGAGGAACCGATACAAAGTTCTTGGTCACAGCGACCTTTTCAGATCTCTAAAAGACGTGTAGGATGTGGTCGAGTTACGGGCCTAAATTACGAGTTAGGGGCGAGTCTCACCTCCTGAGGCGCTGCTGAAGGGGTTACTGGGGGAGAGGGCAACGGGCTGCTGGGAAGAGGAGCCGGAGCCGGAGCTGAATGGGTTGGGGAAATCTGAGACACACAGGGGGGAAGAGACAGGCAGATAATTCACAGCACACGGGGCTAACAGGCTAACATTCCCGGCTATTCAAACCGCGCCACAAAGCTGGTGGCTTTAAGTCGGACAGTTGCATCCTAATTGAGGGGTGCTGGACGGTTTCAAAGATCAAGGAATTGAAATGTAAATACAGAGCGGGATAGCGTGATTGGTCCTCGCTACCTACTTGCAAAGGTTTGGGAGCCGGAGACTGTATCGACACCGGGGGAACTGGGGAGAGGAGAAGAAGAAGAAGAGAGGATCAGGAGAGAAGTAGGAAAATGGAGGATCAATCATTACATGGCTGGTAAAGGGGGCAGCGGACACAAAAAAATCCTCTAATCATTAACGTTGCTCTGCAAGACAAATTGACTGTTTGACCGGACTGAATTGGACTTGTTTTACCTGGCAGGAGTGGAGCTGGATGAGAGCCTGCTGCCAAAGATGGCGTTGTACTGCGGAGGTCCACCAGGTGGCGCTGAAAACAAACATTCAAACACAGACATCATCACCCCGGGGCTCTAATGAGGCCTAATTTAAGAGATCAAGTGCTATTATCTTGAAGAGTGCATAAAGATCTCACAAAGACAAGGGTTCAAACTGTTGTGTAAGTCGTCAAAGTACAAAAGCATTACAAGTACCAAGAATAAAATACCTGCTCCACGTTCAGCCTGATATTAATCAACCTGAGCTGTGACAGAAAATCAATAACCTGTCTACAATACTAGACAGGGGAGGCAGCAGAAAACAACACAGCATGTCGCAGCACGCTCAAGGGATCCTCACATGAATCCTGGCACATATGCGTTAAAGCAGCTGCCTCGGTCGTTAGCGACATACATCTGTTTTTAACCGGACTGCAACGTATTAACAAGGTCCTTCGGAACAGACTGTGCAATATCTAGAGCAGAAAAACACAATGGGCATAATTCAGTTGCTAAAAGCCTTGGCATTTCGAGTAAGGATGTTACGCAACCCAGTTGAGCTGGCCGTGACAATCTCACTCTCTCTCTAACTCTCTCTCTCTCTCTCTTTCTCTCTCTCTCCCCCTCTCACTCTCTCTCTCTCTCTCTCTCTCTCTCACACACACACACTGTTTGTCTCACATCTCTATTACCCTCTTCTCCCTCTCCCTAGCTACTAACACAAGCCACCTTCCCCACGAATCAACAGATCGATATGAGCTTGTACTCACAAACACACACACCCACACACAAAACCAGGCACAATGCACACACACACACACACACACACACACACATTAGAAGCATTATACTCGCAGACTGAAGCAGACACTTAATCCCCTACCTGTGGCCGGCGATGAGTCAGAGAAGACGCTGTCCAGCTGTGACACTGCGGCGTATCTGTCCTGTGCGCTGGAGCCGCTGACCGGCGGTGTGGTGTGACCCGCTCCAGCCTGCTGCTGCTGCTGCTGCTGGTGCTGGTGCTGGTGCTGCTGGGCCTGGGGCAGCGTCTGGGCCTGAGGATGACTCAGGCCTCCAAAGTCCACACTGAGAGACTTGGGGAAGGCCCTGAAGGGCCCCGTGGCCCCCGAGGCGGAGACCGTCCGACCTGAGACCGACACACAAGACAAGACACTCATCCTCCATGCACAGATGGCTGATGGGAGCTGCAGGTTCTGATGCTGCGTTCATGTATAATTCACATCTTGGAGCTTTCAGACCTGGAAGGCCAACAGCAGCCTATGTATAAGTAATGCTACCTTTTTATGAAAAGTGGCTTTCCGATTAAGGGTGTCACGGTTACACACACCCCAAGTCAGACCAGGGCTGGGCAATAATTCAGTGCTGTGTATCATCTTTCAGTAGGGTCAGATCGTGATCAAGTTATCTTCATACACAATTCTGTTATCTAAATTATTAATAAAGACCAAATGTTAATTCAATTCTCTCACAAAATGATATATGAAACAAATTAGGGAATACTATTTGAAAATTACAGTTGTAATCTTACTATTCCCATGCAGTTCAAAGCATGAACATCAATTTGGCAATTTAACGTAATTTTGCTTACGTTGCTTATGCTTATGTTATGCGAATATCGTTACATATCAACATCGAAACAATTTCTTATGATTATCATGATATGAATTGTGTCCATGTTGCCCAGCCCTAAATCAGACAACATAAAACAACCTGTCATCTAGCTCTATCCATAAAGAAACAGGATTTATCTCATGCTGTCTTCATGCTATATAGGCCATGTCATATTAGTAGTTCAATATAGCGATGATGAAGTTGCTTCCACCGTTTAGCATCAACAATAAAATCCAAAGGTGCAGCAGCAAGCCGACAAAGTCCTGGACAGTTTTCAGTCCAGCGAACCACATAAACACAATTGTGAGAACATAACAAAGGCAGGAAATTGCGACAAAAGATCGTTGTGGGTGGGGGGGCGACACAAGCTTTGCACAAACATTAGCCACAAAGCATGCTATTATCAGCCAAAACATTGATAGTGCACATTGTTTGGACAAAGAACATTAGTTTTGTTTGCAAAATCCAATTCTGGGAAGCATGAATATCAGTCTGTGGAGTCTGTTTTCCTTCTCTGAGAGCTGAGGAGACAGAGACAGAGACCAGACTGGAAAAGATAGAGATTATCTGCAGCTTTACAGCATGCAAAAGTCAAGCATGTTTGCCACATTTTTGGGATATGATCACAGTGTCCTCAACTGGTCCTGCACAACTTCGAGATACCGGCCTATCTTTGTGAACTTACATTTCGCTTCTTGGAATACTTGTTTGGAATGTTAATATGCGTTGTGTGATTACAGCTGTGCCCTACATACACTTTAAGCGCTTCAACGCAACGCGGTGCGAAATATCAGCGGCCCTCTGCTGACAGGGCGACCAGCCTGCCGCCTAAAAATAGCTTTACTTTAAACTTGTTCTTTTTCCTCTGAGGGAACAGCGTGTGTGTGTGTGTGTGTGTGTGTGTATGTGTTTCTCCTTGACCCTCCCTAGCCTTCAGATGTGGGCTTTTTGAAGTGAGATTCTGACTGATGAGGAAAAATATCGACCCCGATTGCAGTGTGTGACATTGGCCGGCCGCGTGTGTGTGTGCGTGTGTGTGTGAGTGTGTGTGTGAATGGCTTCCCGCCGCAGGTACTCACACCCACATAACGGATTTAGAGGATCTGCTCTCACTGCTCTGTTTGATTCTATTCTGTTGTTCTACAATAAAGTGAAATTCACGTGCGAGCGATGCATGCTCAGCCATAGATTGTGCATCTATTATGAATGATATAGCATGGCAGAAGCTTATCGATCTCAGCCGCTCAGCACACACTCATATGCATTAGTTTGTGCCGTGCCTTACCTAAAGTGAAGTGGTTTTTGAAAGTGCTACTGGCTACGAGGGTTGGGGAAGAGAGAGAGAGATAAGAAAGAGACAGAAGAAAGAAAGGGATTTGTTAAGGGAGAAGGGAGGGGTGGAGAAAAAGAGAAAGAGAGGAGGAGGAAGAGTCATTGACATCGCATGACACTGCACTGCTTTACTTTCACTGCCATCTGCAGCAAGTTGAGCCATTTTGTGTCCCGTCTAGTAAGCAGTCTGTTGAATTTCGCTGGTCATGAAAAATGGCTTGACAGCGACCCAGTGGGCTAAGAAAGATGGCGGCGTGTTTGACCCACTTGGTACGAAAAAACTGACCACATGAAAATGATTACTGCAAGTTCAAGGACTTATCTCTCCATTTCCTTCTATAATGAGACTTAAAGAACAATGAGCCTCATGCAAGAACCACTCGTACGAACAGATTCGTTCTTAAATCACTCGTACGAGCGATTTAAGAGAATTTGCCGCATTCACCAATTTTCTCGTATTTACAATTTTATCTTAGGTATGAACAAAATGTACGAGTGGTCCAGACCTGTCGTACGAGTCACGTACAATCAACCTTCCATTCTCCAAAGCAAAAAAAAAATCGATTGACTAATGGATTGTATCTCTGTCACTTTGAAGAAATTTTGAGTTTGAATATATAAATGACACTGTAATGTATAATCATGTTGAGATTTACCAGTATAGTGGTTACAGTAACAGGGAAAATAGCAAGGGAGCACTGATGGCTTTTTCAAAAGAAGGTAGTGCGTAATCTATTTTACCAGAGCTGCATACAATCCATGTGGGTTACATGGTAGCCTATAAGTGCGCTCAATACAAAGACAAAACAAAAAAACACTAATGATTGCCAGGTTATTTGACAAACACTCAGATGAGACAAAGGCAAGGTTAGATTGTATTGGGGAAATACATTATAGAGGGAGATAAATCTGATTTATAGGCTATTTTACTCCAGTTTTATAACGTTAATGTGGGTAAGTGCAAGTGAATCTAAATTTAGGTCTCACCAGGTTGAGGTGCAAGTCGCTGTCCAGGCCGACATCCTCTGCTGCACACCTGACACTGCCATATCGCCAATTATGGCAGGTATAGGCCTATTCTTTCATCTGTCTGTGTAACAGAGAATTCCTCCTGGCTCCCTCCTGTTGCAGTCATGGATCGCCTTGCTTTTTGCATCTAATTTCATGTCAAGCCATTTCTTTTTTTATTTCTGTGCCCTAACGACAAATCACTATAGTCCTATAATATTCTTACAATACTCCGATAGGGACTTAGAGGGTCTGTGGTACTCAATAGTGAGTTTATAGTGACCATATCATGGTATTTTTGTCTTCTGTAGTATCACTATAATATTCCTATAGGGAATTATAGCTTTGTTGGGATATTTATTTAGTATTCATCTAAAATGTATAGAATAGAGTTGTTTTTCGTTAAGGGAACGCACAGCAGACAACACTGCATTAACAGCACAAGTTATTTTTTTCCATTCCTTGGCTTTAGCAGGGCCTTTGATTCCATATTATATTATATTAAATTATATTAAATTATATTAAATATTATATGCTTTGGTTGATTTATTTCTGATAGTAGGGCTTCAATCTCAGAGCTGGTAGACTTCTTTTTAGTCTTCTGTGTCATTTTTATGAATGAAGCTTCCCGACATATGGGCCGGACCCCTAACCTTATAATGGAATTATTGGGGCGTCAATTATGCAAATTCACAATTCTCATGAACGCGCATTAATTTAGAACAGGTGCCATTCATCATGTTTACGCAGGTCATTTACATTTTCTGAAGATACGAGCATTTGGTGAATCTGACGTGGCACACTCCGTCTAGTCCACCTCATGAAAAAAGTAAGAGAAATTTAAGATAAGAATATGAAAATGTTCTTGCATGAGGCCCAAAGAGTGGACAGTGAGTGGGGGACAGACCTGAGGGTCGCGGCAGGGCGGGGAAGGAGGGGGCGTGGCTCTGAGCTCCCAGCGCCGACGACAGGGAGCCGGGACGTTGTCGTTCGATCCCACACAGGACAGGGTCTGTGAGAAAGGGGTGTGGTTAGAGATAAAGATGACAAAACAGAGGAAAGAGTAGAAAATGATGGGAGGAAAAAGTGATGAGGGGGAGATAAAGTTACAACAAGGTCAATAAGAAATCCAATTTTTTGTTGTCCATAGTAACAAAGTTGCTTCAGGTACCCTACAGGGTAAGATGACATGTCAGTTTGCCCATAATGAAAATATTAAAAATAAGATAGCGGCAAGGCAAAGTTGTCCACCTCCAATATGATGCAGTTTGATTAAGATGAAAATATGTTGTTCCTTGTGGGGAAATTAGGTTGTTGTTGCAGCAGCAAGAGTACCAATAGGATTCAGCAAGGGGAAAAAGACAAGAGGCAAGGAAAGGAAAGGAAAGGAAAGAAAAGAAAAGGAAAACAAAGGAAAGGAAAGGAAAGGAAAGGAAAAGAATAGAAAAGAAAACGCAAGAAAAGAAAAGAAAAGAAAAGGAAAACAAAGGAAAGGAAAGGAAGTTAAGTCAAATGTATTTGTACGGCCCTTAATCACTGTCTCAAAGGGCTTCACAACACCCACATTATGAAAATAAATGAACAATTTAAAAGGAAAGAAAAAAGAACATAATAGAACATAAAATAAGCAATAAAAACAGTGGACATAATCAATGCAATTGACAATAAAATAGAATATAAAACAATTGTAGGGTAAATTAGGAAAAAACATCAACATAAGTTTACTTGAATATATTATTATTATTAGTAATAGTAGTAGTAGTAGTAGTAGCAGTAGTATTGTTGTCTGATTTACAGTGAAGATATTAAACAATGCCACAAAATATCAGCTATGGGCCGCTTCAGTCCAAAAATATTGTCCCATATTGATTAACCCCTACACACCCCCCCCACACACACCTTTCAGAGGGGGGTCTCTGAAGCTTTGGGAGCGCGAGGGCCGAGCGGTGAACACGTCCGTCCGCATGTCAGCCGGAGAGACAGCGGGGGCTCGGTCCCACGATGGCAGCTGGGCCTGGGACTGGAAGACAACAGGAGAGGGGTGGGGGGGGCAGAGGGGGGGAGGGGGGACAAAGGCAGAAGAAGTGAGTCTCTTTCATGCTTTCTCAATAATTCATAAGCGTCGGCTTTGATGTCGAGGCTACCTGGTCTTCTCTCTCTCTCTCTCTCTCCCTCCCATCAGTCTCTGTCTCTCTGCTGCAGCGGACTGATTCCAGCTCCTTTCTCTTTTCTTTTTCGCCTTTTTTTTTCTGTACACTCCCTCGCTCTCTTTGAACTACTTCTGTGTCTCTTTCTCTCTCCCTCCCTCCCAGCTCCCACTTTCTCTTTCCACTCTTTTCTCTCTTCACCTGCGCTCTCGAATCAATCTCTCTATTTTTGGACCGGTTCCTCTCTCTCTCTCTCTTACACTCCCCTCCCTTTAAAGGTCTGTCTCTTTCTCTATCACTCTCTCCATCACACATGTGTATCTTCTCACCAGCGTCCTGGCGGGTCTGGCGTTGGGGGGCATGGTATGGGACGGGGCCTGGCTGGACAGGGGGCCGTGGGACGGGGGCAAGGCCTGGACCCCGGGGCTCCAAGGACCCTCCACATCCCTCCGGTTCTTACTCTTGGAAAAATGCCTGGAAGAGACGGGAGATTCAGTGACGTAAAGAGAGTCTGTGTGATCAACTGGCCTAATACAAAATATAATAAAGCTTACACCTAGGGCTGGGAGATAGGGTTGAAATCAATATCACAATAATCATAATGATTTTTTTCTATATGGACATATATATCACAATATGGCTCACTTATGCAAAATCACATTAAGTTAAGTGATCAAATAAATGTTCATCCCATTGAACCGAATGGTAATGTTAGGGTGTGATGTCAAACAAAACTGAAATTTGCAAATAATATTCCTACCATACCTCATTTTGTCAGAGTTTCTAAATAAAATTTGCTTGTTATTACCAATTTAGACAGCAGAATTGTGTGTCACGATATCCCAAAATCACCATATCATCATGATATAACCCTGAAAGACGATAAACGATAATATTGAATTATTGCTCAGCCCTAGCTACACATAGTAAATGCAGACACTAAAATATTGACCGATTTATGTGATGCAATTTAGAGTCAACAGTGTTTGGTATCACAACCTAGAAATTATCAAAACGTAGGTAGTAACAGTCAACAAGTGTTAGTCTCACTCATTGATTCAGTTTAGTTATTATTTATTTAGTTATTATCCTCTAAAAAACACTGTCATTTGTTCTAATTTTGTTCAACCGTTTCATAAAAGTAGGCGTCTCTTGGAACAAATGTCATTAGTTTGTCATCGATCTCATTTCGCCCCCTTCTGCCCTTTGACCTCCTCCAGCTCCATCAGCGCACTGTGCTGCAGACGAGGCCGGATCCTCTGGGACCTTCTCACCATTTCTTCTTCTCGTATTTGTCCTGCAGGAACTCTTTGAACTTCTGAGAGTCCCTCATGTCGGAGCAGCCGTCCGTCTTTGGGTCGAACACACACAGCCAAGTCCTCCTCCCGACCTGAACACACACATTTTTGCCAAAACACACTTAGAAAGGTTGAACGGTCGAGCGGGTTGTGTAATGTAGGGGGGGCGGGGGGTCAGAGTCTAATAAAACATCAATCGAGTCAATATTCCTCCGTATGTATGACATTTGGCCCAATATAATAGCATTCCATGAGGCTCACACACACACACACACACACACACACACAGATTTTACCACCAAGCCTCAATGATTCATCTCCTATGCAAGATTCAGAGGAAGCAGCGCGGAAAATATTACGCCTCACATTTCATGGCCTCTGCCTGTGAATCGTGACTAGCCAGATCCACCGATGAGCCAACAGATGAAGATGATGATGATGGTGATGGTGGTGATGGTGATGAGAAACTGGACGATACACACCTCTGCCTCTCCTCACATCACTTGACACCACTGAGTCACACACACACACACACACACACACACACACACACATACACGGCGGGCTGATTGACATATGAATCAACGCGGTCAACACTCATCTTGATGGCTGCAGCCTGGAACGCTTCGTCCTTTTTATATACGATAAGCTCAGGAGCGAGTTTAGCCCACACACACACACACACACACACACACACACACATACACACACAGAGGAGGCAGATCGTGGTTTGGGTGGAACGGTTGCTGGTCGATTTGTTCCTCGGAGCAGAGTGGGCAGAGTAGCAGCATTCCTCCCCCAAAAAAGCCCGACCACAAAGAAGACTGGTAGCAGCAAAGGGACGCTTCATATTTCATATCACAACACAAGAATGACAACACACTGAATCTAAAATTATTTCTTTCCCCTTTAACCAAAAAGTTGACTAATCCGCCCAGATGACCTGTAGCTTTGCTGGCAAATCCAGAAATGTGGAGAATTACAGTGTAAAACAGGCTGAAATCACCTTAGAAGTGAGCAATAAACAGCTGATCAATCTGCATGTTAATCATCCCGATCACAACAATCAGTCAGGTGCAGCAAGTCCCGCCTCCGAGCCCACCTGACTCAGTTCGGCTGGCTGTCACTCACCTCGTTGCCATGGTTTTGGAGAAACTCCACTTCCTGTTGGGAGAAGGTTGTCATGGAGATAGACTTGACTCTGTGGGGAGGGTTGAGGCCTCTCCTGAGACGCAGAGAGAGATGGAGAGAGGGAATCAGATTTAAAAGAAGGGAAAAAAGGAAAATGGAAGATGTGAGGGTCATTCCTCTCTTCTGGTTCTAGCAATACTGAGACCGGACAGTTTCATTACAAAGGGGAGAGAGCAGGCATTAAATGAAACGAGGAAAAGGAAATGTCTGACAGGTGGCTGTGAGATCAAGTACAAAAATTTGCTGTGAAATAGTGAAATAGTTCCTGTGTCAAAAGAGAACTTAGTGTTTCCAGCATCCTTTTATTTTCTCCATGCTGTGGAATAACAGCAAAGGCCGTAAAGTGGGACATACATGTGCAAGATTGCGCAAACCGGTGCTGAAACCTCGCCACTAACTGTTAAAATCCTCTTCCTGAGGAGTGTGGGGCCTGGGCTGAACATGCAGAACAAAATGTGACAACACACACACACACACCCACCCACACACACGCACACATACACACCAGAGCCTGGAGAGAGGAGTCAAACCTGCACCATGACGAAATGAAACGTAACTCAGACCTGGAAAATGACCAAGTAGCGCTCTCTGAATATGAGCTGTATCGGGAGGAAACGCATGACAGAGAGACAGAGAGAGAGACAGGGAGAGAGAGAGAGAGAGAGAGAGAGAGAAGGGGAAGGAGACACTGCGTAAATTAATTTGTGCACACACAACCTCGGCTGTTGCACCACCAGAGCAGCAGCAGCACTCCACCTCATCATCCCCTGTTGTGATGAAAAAAAAAAAAAAAAATACTGTAAATCCTGTCTCTGGGTGGTGGTGCAATCACGGGCCTGGTACTTTACTATTTTGCTATCTGGGTATTCGCACTTGTATCTACATGCAAATCAGCAGCAGATAGAGCGGGGTGGCAGATTCCCTCCTGCCCGCCGGAGACTTACAGCATTCCGGAGCACGACGTGCAGACGAAGCAGCCCACCGTGATGTCGATGTAAGTCACCCCGGGCTGGCTGCACTCGAAGCAGTGTTTGTTTACTCCGGACTGGGCCAGCTCCCGGACCTTGCGGGCGCAAATCTCCTGGTTGTCCCGGTGTTTTCGGTTCGACATTATGCCGCCGTGTCTCTCCGGTGGCCCGTCCCTTGCCGCTAGCGGCCTGACAGGCTCCTCTGTGGCCGGTAACCCGCAGCTGTCCTCCCGTTGTTTCCCTCCGCTCGCTCCGCTCCGCTCAGCCTCTCACGCCCGCATTATGGAAACGCTTATGCGGCTTCACGCAATGCGAGGCTACACAGAGGAGGGGAGCGTCAAGCTGGACAGAAGAAGCTAGAACCACACCGGAAGTTATGTGATTCCACCTTCAAAATAAAAGCATTGAATGTGTGACGTAAAAAAAAAAAAAAAATCATTCAAGGTTGGGTATAGGTTACTTTAAAACGTATTCAATTACTAGTTACCTAATCAAATTTTGGTGTAATCTAAGGGAGTACCCAAACTCAATTCTGCTTACTTTCAGATACTTTTCCGTATCTGAGATCTAAACCTACAGATAAGAAAAAAATGAAAAATTATAAAGCTCAGGTTCAAACTCAAATTTTCTTCTGAGCCACAATTTATAAAGACGAAGAACACCTGCCACTGTTTAAATGGCCTTAACTGGTTTCTTGCTTTCACTTTAAACATATTCCCAGAAGCAATTTTCTCATTTTTCACAAGTAGGCTATATCAGAATACCTCAATTCTAGGTAACATGATGGAATACAGTTAAATTATATACAGTTTTTTAGTATTTAGAGTAAGTAAGTGAGTAATGCCATTACCCAAGGTGTAGGCTACAGAACAAAACAAATCCTTGCTCTGCTGTGGAAATGTAATTTTGGGGAAAACACAACAATTATGCTTTCATTTACTACATTTTCCCATACATTCTACGTCGGTATTAGGCTACTCAAAACGTTGCCATTTTTGTCAGTAAGGGTTTTATTTGGGAAAAAAGCCTACCGGATGTGTTCTTTAGCAATCTGCCTAGCTTGACGCTGGTATGGATGCGTAGGGGGGTCTTCTGTCAAAGACAGATGATGACCTGTCGAGCTGTCAAGTTTTGCATCGTCGTTATTTATGTATTCATCGCTACATCCGCCCCTCAGAATGGGGGAGAAACCTCTATTACTCTAAAATAAAACCGCCCTATCCTCCTCGGCCGCTGCGCTCTCAACGTGCGCCATTTACGCACACACCCCCATTTCTGGCGCAGCGTTGCGCTCCTGACGCTCCAGCACGATCAGGCGCTTTGGAGAGCGGACAGATTGTTTTTCTTGGGAAGTCTCAGGTCAGCAGAGGAAAGAAACATAAAAGCATTTAATACACAATATAAAAGTGCATTTAAAGTGAATCTGAGACAGTTTGTTGGATGATGTGCTTCTAATTTATAAAAAGAAATGTATTTATTGAGATTGAAATGATAGATTCTTCACCGTAAATAATATTTGAATAATATTGCAATAGGGAGTATGTCTCTGATGCTCAATAGTGAGTTTATAGCAAGTTTATATCTTTTTTAAAAACTCCCGTGGTATCACTATAATATTCCCACTCATAGTTTTGCTGTGATATTTATAGGCGTATAGCATTCTTATAAAAATATTATAGGATTGCTAAAGTCGTTTTTTTGTAAAGGCAGCCTCTTGTGTTTATCTCGTGTTTATTTTGAAGAAACTTAGCAACAACAGACCCAACTACGCCCTTTCCGTGACGTGTCGCCAGAAAAAAAAAAGCCTGTTTATGAATTTGAGGATTTCACTCGGTGACTAATCCAGAGACAAACTGGCTGATCAGTGCGGTGAAGAAAACGAAGCGACACACAGCAACATGATGCTCTGACAACACGGAAGGGGACGTTTCTATTTATTAACCCCTACATGGAGCAAAGTAAAGGGGAAAAAAAATCCTGACACATATTGAGTAGATTCATTTCAGTCATCCAGGTAGTAAGATATCCACAAATATTAATAAAAACAAAATCTACTGGATTTAAAATGAATAAAATGATCAATTGAAGACGTTGAAGACTCATCCGTGAGGCTTCATCAGTTCTATTTAGTCATATCTTAATTTTAAGTCCAGTGAATTTTTATTTTATTTTATTTATTTACTTATTTTTTTTACATGACACATTGTTTTTCAGGTGAAATATTAGGCTCAGGCTCAAAGCAACCTGCAGTGACGGCTTCTGGCCAGCAGGGGGAGTCATTTGGTGTGGATAGATAGATGGATAGACAGACAGACAGATAGACAGACAGACAGACAGACAGAGAGACAGACAGATAGATAGATAGATAGATAGATAGATAGAAACAGGTTTGTTTGTGCAGTTCAGCAGACAGATGATGACAGGAGCCCAGAGCCGCTGTAATTATAACCTCTCTGCTCAGCAGTCGACCACAGCTCTGACTAGACACAGCGGCCTGTGATTGGTGGCAGAGAGCAGATTACCTCTTTTTATGTTGCTCAACGTCGATTTGGATTGTTTTGGTCTGGTGAGACGTGAAAATGGATCTTGCAGGGAGGATTAAGCCGAGCTGCTCCCCAACAAAGACAGTTAACAGTAAAGTCTGAGAAGGTTGCTAGACAAGAATACACACCCTTAATAGTCCAGGAGGCTCAACTGGAGGAGGCACACAGTTCAATGATAGCCTAGTCGAGTCTGGTCTAGTTTATTTATATAGCCCTTTATCACACTAATAGGAAAGTCACAAAACAGGTCGGAGAAACCAACATTTTGGAGAAAAAAATGTTCCTGCGCTCCACAGAACACAGTCATGATATCAATTGTCAGAATAAACTCATATTTTAATTCCATGCTCTCCTTTAAATGCATGCATCATGTAGGCTACTTTATGCATTTGCAGTCCCATGTTATATTTGTACAGTGTATGTATATAAGGTTAAGATGTGATACTTTGCTTTTAGCCTAACCTCTCATTTTGTCATTTTGAACTATTTCCAACCTCCAAACCACAACACCGTCTTTACCATGAGAGTAAAGAAACCCGGAAATAGTGAGATGGAGGGTGGACCTCGTGTGTGTGTGTGTGTGTGTGTGTGTGTGTGTGTGTGTGTGTGTGTGTGTGTGAGTGTGTGTGTGTGTGTGTGTGTGTGTGTGGAGAGAGAGAGAGAGAGAGAGAGAGAGAGAGAGAGAGAGAGAGAGAGAGAGAGCGAGAGAGAGACTGACTCACTCCTCTCTCAGCCCTTGGGGAGAAGTCATCGTATGTCTGACTTCATTTCTGCTATTCACTTGGGAATATTCATCAATAATTATCAATAAGGATACAGCGCGCTTCTTTCCGACAAACTTTGCGGACACTTTGCGGCATTTCCCCTCAGCGATACACGGAGTCTGTCGCGCGCGTTTAGACGGAATAAAATGGTAATAACATCAGTAATATCAGTTGCATTCACTCACCAGGAACGATAAGTCTTCTACTACGGATGTACGGCAAGAAGAGGAAAGATTAAGCAGGCGGCGTCCTTTGAAGAAAACACCGAGCAGCACGAGCTGCGGGAAGAATACAAATTAAACTGGTGAAAGAAAACGTCCGAAAACAGCAATGTATTTCACTGAAACTGTCTCAAGGGAGAGCTAAAAAACCAAGCGGCTTTATTTTTTTTTTATTTACCAAACTGTCCACCTTCCCCTTCTTCTGTATTATCAGTAATAGTTGAGCTATTCGTGTAATCAGCAGCTAAACTGAAGGATGACAGTGAAGCTGGACTTTGAAGAGTGTCTGAAAGACTCGCCCCGCTTCAGGTAAGAAGCCTTTCATCTGATGTACAGGTCGATTAAACGGTGGGTGACCTATGACCTCCAGACAGGGGCAGATAACCACAATTTTGAACGAAAATCGATCATATTTTAAGAAAATAAGCATTAATTTATTGATTTATTTCCTCTAAAAACCCTATCTTCATGCAGCCTGTATCAGTTGGATGCTACTTTCCAAGATGCCTGCACTTTAAATTTGCCTTCTAAAGTTTTATGTCAGGCAAAAAAAAAAGGTTGGTAAACTCCACTCTGCTGATAAAAAGGTGGGTAAACTGTTAAGGTGGGTTCACCCTCCACTATATTTCTGGTTTACAGGCCTGTGTTGGAGTATTCTTGTGTTAGTGTGGCTTTCCAATCTCCAAAATAAAAATCCCAAACATTTTCATGCAAGTGGACACTGAATGATTTTGTCTAATAGTGGAAGAAGTGCTCAAATCATTTATTTAAGCAAAATAACTTAATGGAATATTACAGTAAAAGTGGAAGCCCTGCATTCAAAATTCTACTTAAGTAAAAAATATCAACGTATGATCAATGCAATGTACTATACTTATGTATCTAAAGTAAAATCATTCATTCTGAAGAACAGTCTACCATTTTTGGTGTTAGATTTTCTCTGCATTGACCTGTAAAGGAAGGTACTGTAGGTCTAACTGCTCAATCTTTCAGTTGGGTGACTTGAACTTTGTATCATATTTTATTAACTTATCTGACATTTTATATGCAAAACCTTATTCTGCAAAGTAACTTTTAACTTCAGGTGTCAGAGCAGTGTAGTGGAATAAAAAAAAAAGAAGCAGTATTTCCATTTGAAATGTAGTGGAGAAAAAGTATAAAAACCTATTATGTAAATGGAAATAGCCAAATGAAGTAAAGGAACCTCAAAATTGCAGTAAATTAACTTACTCTCCACGACTGATTTTATCAGTGTGTGATGCATGCTATGTCACTTCATGTTTCTTTAATCAGTCTCTCATCTGAGGCTCGGTCACTTTAAACTGCTGATGCTATTGCCAAACTCCGGGTCGGGTCCTGTCTTGTCATTTCCAGCCTTGGGTCAAACTAAACTCTGTCAGCCTTAACGAGAAAACACTCATCTGCTGCCTGACCCTGCTGTGACTCTCCTGCTCTGCATTCTGATGTGTCACTGCACCGTAGGAAGACACTCGATATCAGGGCCGGGCAGGAATTCAATATCACCGTTTATCGTCTTTCAATAGAGTCATATCTTGGATGAAATAGTGATATTGAGTTATCGTGATACACAGTTCTGTTGTCTGTTTATCACACATTATAATGCCACGCAGTTTCAATTCTATGACCATCAGTTTGATAATTTAACATGTGATTCTGCATGTTGGCTGACATCGTAACATATCAACATCAACAGTACACATCATTTTGTACTTATGAAACCTCTTAGCTGCCTCTTAACGAAGCTTTCATAGCAGACACAGGAGCTCTCCCGCATCTCATTTGTGATCCATTTTCTTTCAACACGCAAGCAACATCTGGTGTAATCAAAAGGGAAGTGTCGCTAAGTCGGTTTTGCAAGTGGCTCATGAAAGAGGTTTGGCAGAGCTGGGTGTGCCTCGATACTTTCTGGCACGCTGCCTCTTAAGAGACCAGCAGTGGATGGAGCCTCGTCCTCCATTTGGTTTGGCATTTTTTCCTTCTCTGTCTGTCCTTCTTGGTCTCTCGTGTTAACGGTGGTCTCTCTCTCCCTCTCTCTCCCTCTCCCTCCCCTAGTGAATTTACGAGGCTCGCACAGTGGTGGAAAGTTTGAGTTGTGGCAGCTGCAGTGGTGAGGTCTCGTGTCAGGCCGAGAGCAGAGGGAAGGAAAGTAGGGAGAAGGGGGGGAAGGATGGGTGGAAGGAGGAGGGAAGAGGCCGCAGAAAACGGCTCAAGCTGTCAGACGTATTTACAGATACTCGAGGAATAGAGAGCCGAACGAGCGGAAAAAGCAGAGAAGAAGAAGAGGGAGCCGAAGAGAAGAGAAAGATAGAAGACAGAGTCGGAGTACTGGCACTGGCAGGCCTGACTCAGAATCTGCTCGGGACACGCTGGCTCAAAACTGCTGCCTCCTGTTGCTAGGTGACGGCGGGGTGGGCGGGCGCTGTGGAGGGGAACAGGAAGAGAGGCGAGATGTACCGAGGTGATCAACAGGAGAGACAGGAAGTGGGGATAACCGCGACGGAAACTCAGCTTCAGCTCTTTCTGCCTCTTGATGCACTCTCTCTCTCTCTCTCTCTCTCTCTCTCTCTCTCTCACACACACACACAGAGTCTCAACACTGTGACACTAATTCAGGGAGAAGTGAATAGGACGTGTCTTTCAAGTGAAGCGATCTTTGTGTCGTCCTCTTTCAGTGTTTTCTCTCTCCTTTCCTCTCTTTTCTCCTGCGCCGCCTTAGCAGTCTTGTCATGTAAAGTTCGGTCCTGTTTGAACGGGGACGGTCCTGAAGTGACCTCAGACCTCGATGCAAACGTCCCTGCACTAACAAACACAGACCGCCAGTCAGACAAACAGATACTGTCTGTCCCTGCCCGCTCTCTCTCTCTCTCTCTCTCTCTTTCTCTCTCTCTCTCTCTGGCTGGCTTGCAGCCTTTAGCCCACTCTGTTTCTTCCTCTCTCTCTCTCTCTCTCTCTCTCTCTCTCTCTCTCTGTCTCTCAGGCTGGCTTGCAGCCTTTAGCCCACTCTGTTTCTTCCTCTCTCTCTCTCTCTCTCTCTCTCTCTTTCTCTCTCTCTCTGTCTCTCAGGCTGGCTTGCAGCCTTTAGCCCACTCTGTTTCTTCCTCTCTCTCTCTCTCTCTCTCTCTCTCTTTCTCTCTCTCTCTGTCTCTCAGGCTGGCTTGCAGCCTTTAGCCCACTCGCTCTCTGTATCTCTTGTGTCGTTGGTGGAAGGCGGCGGAAACCACATGGCAGAGCTGTTGATACGAAAAGAAGCAAGACAGACAGAGATACTGACTCGCACTGAGAAAACCGACAAACTAGCCGTACATCAGGGCCTTCTTCTCAGGCCCTTTGTGTGCATGTGTGTGTGAATAGATGCTTGCTGTTAAGATTTTCAAATAATCTTAAAAACAAGTACATGAATATAGGATTCAGCCAGAAAATAAGTTCACATACAGAAAAATCAAATAATCAAAGATAACACAATACGATTCAAGAGCTTATTTTCATTGTGGTTCTCAATAGATGTGTGAATAGACGTGTGAATAGATGTGTGAAAAGGCCAGTTTAAAAAAATCAAATAAATACTGTCCATCAAGCATACTAGATATCTGCCTTTACTTTCATAAAGAAATACTAGCAAGAGAGCCTATCTTTCCAGAATGTTGTTAATTGTAACGACCTTCGCAACTAAGATTTTGTGTGTGTCTGTGTTTCTGTGTGCGCGTGTGTGTGTGTGTATGTGTGTGTGTGTTTGCCACTTCCAGAGCTGACATTGAAGTGGTCCAGAACGATGTGAGTGAACTGGAGACGCGACTAGACAAGGTGAGACACACACACATGCAAAGCCAATGGGTTTGTATAATACTATACTGAGTCATACTACATTAAAGGATGTTCTCTCACACACACTCACATAGAGGAAGTTACGCACACACGCCTCTCATGTAAAGGGCCAGTGAAGTGAGAGTGGGAGTTGGGTGGGTTGGTGGGTTTTTACCTGACACTGAAAGGGAACCAGCTTCAGGTGCTGTTTCCCCATTGTATTCTCCTGCAAACTGACCGCAGATTGTTCTCACAGCCTTAATTCCCCATTGTGTGTTTAATGTACGGCATCTGTAGTTTCATATCTATCATCGTTTACTAGAGGTTACAGATGGTGCGTTTCGGTTCCCTGATGACATCGGAGTGAACTTTAATCAGAGTTATTTGCTGTAAAGAATATAACTCTGTTGTCTAGGTTTCTCCCTCTTCTTACAATCTGTTCCTAAGTAAATGTTTATCACCATGTAGTCCTTGAACAGGTGAGGAAGGACACGGCAAAAGGATAAGCAAACATCGGCTAAATGACTACAGTGTAAACCTAGACAAAATATACTCTAATATTGTTTTAAAAAAGCAAGCAAACGCCCTGCTGAAGTGTCCTTGAGCAAGACGCTGAATCCCTACTAGTTCCAGGGTCGCCGCTCTGTATCTGAGCCTGACCTTTGACCTCCCTGCAGAGGGGAGCAAGTAGGGAGGTAACAATTCAATCTAACAACAATTCGATTTCAGTTCTTTCAGCAAAGAGTCAGTTGCATCATAACATTTCTCATTCTGCCCACGATTAGATCCGATTCGATTCATTTTGATGCTTCCAAAAAATACAATAACTCTACAGATGTAATTTGTAAAAAGTTACTTAACTGATTCAGCCAGCAATAACTAAACATATGTAAACCTTACACCAAGGTGCTAGTTCAAAGCATTACACTTATTTTCAAGGCAAAACCTAAAGCTTCAAATGACAAATGACAATGAATTTTGTAGCCTGCACCCTTTCCATATGCTATTTTCCTCTGCAGAACAGAGAGCTCACAAAACACTTAATATGATATTAATCATAGCATTAATCATAATCAATCATCTCAACTTTTCAAATTGATGCAGTTGGCTTTCCAACTTCGCTGCAGGCTTTTTTACATCCCTAGGAGCAAGAGAAAATTAAATCTCCCTACGAGGATCAGTAATGTACCGCTTTATTATTGTGAGATGAGACAAATGAAGTGATCAGGATGTTTTTTTAAAGTATTCAGGATGTTTTTGACTGCAGTGTTGCCCACATGTGACAGCGGTCTGTGTGTGTCTGTGTTGTCTAGTTGGTGAAACAATGCCACGCCATGCTGGAGGCAGGCAGGGCCTACTGCCAGACCAGCAAGAGCTTCGTCAACGGCCTGAAGGAGCTGGGACACCAGTGCTCCGGGGACAGCATGATGGGGGTGAGTGGACCACACTGACATACCGGCTGTCAGTGAGTTATTTAAACAGTCACAGCATCATGTTGTGTTAAAACCTTGACACAAAATCTACTAACTCTTACACGCATCTGGAATGTGACAGTTTTATTTGTTTCTTCCAGTCATATTGTGGATACGATTTACAATCATTTTCTGACATGATTATGATGATGGATAGGACACATATGGTCAAACTTTGCCAAACAAATGATTTGTTGAAAGTATGTGTCATCTCAAGTTAGACACATTGCCATTAACGGCTTCATTAGTGGCTATAAATCAAAAGTGTTGTAGCATCACAGCCTGCAGGGACCAAACTGACTGTTTCTGAGTGTCTGGGATCTTAATGCATAAATCCTTATCCTCTGCTGTGGGAATGAGACTGAACAGATTGAATTGAACCTGGGAACACCGCAGGCCATTATCACAATCTACACTATAATTACTGAGCTGAGGTTGCTGTTATGGCTGAACATCATTGAATTGTTGTAAAAAAAAAAAAAAAAAGTGATGAAATGACTTCTGTTCTGTAGGAATGCTTGGAAAAATTCTCCAGAAGGCTGTCTACCATCTTGGACGCCCAGGGGGTGAGTCTGTCTATCTGTCTGCCTGTCTGTCTGTCTGTCTGTCTGTCTGTCTGTCTCTGTCTGTCTGTCTGTCTGTCTGTCTGTCTGTCTGTCTGTCTGTCTGTCTCTCTCTGTCTGTCTGTCTGTCTCTCAGTTTCTTTGCACCACAATCTCCATTCCAGTTATGCCGCTTATCAGTCACAGTATACAATGGTATTTGTCCGGTTAAATGTAGTAGATTTGTCCCCGCCTTCTCCTCCTAATTATATCTCTCTTTTTTTCTCTTTCTCTCTCTCTCTCTCTCTCTCTCTCTCTCTCTCTCTCTCTCTCTCTCTCTCTCTCTCTCTCTCTCAGGAAGTGATTGAGACCACACAGAAGTCAGTCAAGTTGAAGCTGCAGAGTTTTGTGAAAGAGTGAGTGGGCTGCTTTTGGCTGCCTTCCCTGTTTGTTTCGTGTAATCCTTTTGTTTTATGATGTCTCCGTCCCACTAGCAGCTATTTTTCTCCGCATAACTTCTAACGCACACAGCCACCTACATTTGGAGCGAGCCACTCCCTTGCATGCCTTCAGACCATTAGCACACCCCATGGAAATATATTAGAGGTTTACGATCGGCATTTGCTTCTTCCATTCCCCTTCTCCTCTCGATTTATCTTGCGTTCTGCTCTTTTTCTGTTAATCCAATTGTGCTTTATTAGATAGGATACAGTGGGCAGTGAAAGGGCAGATCAAAGAGAGAGAGAGAGGGGGTTTGATGACATGTGACAAAAGTCATGAGCTGGATTTGAGCCGATGACACAAATATGTTCAATGTGCCTTAACCCACTGCACTTGATCTGCACATGTTGATCTTGATATCACATGCTGAATAGGAATTCCTCTGTGTGTTATGTATCCTCCGTTATGCCCCCTTTAAACTCTATTCCTGCTAACTGTAAGAGAGAGAAAGAGAGAGAGAGAGAGAGAGAAAGGTATATGCAATGTTTGTGGTCTTGCCTCATTGAGGTTATGGCATCCGTGCTTCACAATCGTGTTGGATGGCTAATCTTTGTCAGCCTGGGAACAGCCTGTAAATTGCTTGCCACACCCACTTTTGTGTTTAAAGAAAACAAAATGTCATGGATGAATTACAGACAAATCTGTAGCTCTGTTTTCCTCAACTGTCCCCTGTCATAGTTGTCTGTCAAATAAAGGTAAGATACTAGGGGAGGAAGGACTTGTAAATAAAAGCTTCCATCTGCTTCTCATCCCGTACCTCCGCCCCATCCGCCCTTCCCTCCTCCCTCCCTCACTTTACCTCTCCTTCACCTCTCTCCCTCTCCCTCTTTGCCTCCCTCCCTGCCCTCCAGGGATGTGCGTCGGTTCAAGGATGTGCGTAAGGAGTTTGAGCGCGGCAGTGAGAGCCTGGAGGGCGCGCTGGCCAGGAATGCTCAGGCTCCGCGGGGCAAACCACACGAGGTGGAGGAGACCAGCAACGCTCTGCTCAACGCACGCAGGACCTTTCGGTCCGAGGCCCTGGACTACGTCCTGGAGGTGAGAGGATGCATGATGAGAAAGATATGATGTTGTATGGGATGCTGTGTTGCCATGCAATACCATGCTGTACCACATCAATCATATTAAACACTCAAAACACAAGCCTTCTGTTTCCCGCAGGCACAAATCTTGTGCACAAAACCAGCCTTTTTGCATAGCATATGCACACATACAGTGTCCACAAAGTCAAAATGGTTTTGCTAAATTAAGATAAATGTTTTCATTGATACATGCAAGTGATGGCAAAGTTAAAATGACAGGCTATGACAGAGCGAATTTAGAAGGCAGTTGTTTGTAGATCGGAAGATGAGCAACTGCAATTTTCCCTTTTAAATAAATTCAGACAGGCTAATCAATGATATGGAGAAAGAGTGAAGTCCTATAGTAGAGCACAAACAGAAAATTAGTCACATAACCAGAGTGTCACAACAGCGCTGGCACCAAAAAGATAAAATATACAACAGCATCTCTGATTGTGGACCTGCTTTTGTGGCGTTGAGTGATAACAGGCTCGCTGCGGGGTTTCCCTCCAGGGTTTGGCTCGGGGCTCCTGGGGTTTCTGATTATGGAAAACATGCACGCTCTCTAAACTCTCTCTAAACACTGTTACCTTTTGTTCCAGATTAATGTCATCGAGGCCAAGAAGAAGACAGACATTCTCATGGCGGTGAGTTTATGTTGAAATGCTAAAGGTTGAATTGTTTGTTTTGTTTTTGTACCTCCCCTTGTAGTAGTTTATTTCTATTTGGCCTGATATTATATACAATATTGTTTGTTGTAGTACTTGTTCACTTTGTCTATATCTTTGTGCTTTAGTTATTAGTGCTGTTTTGTGTCTCTTTAACTCCCTTCAAGCCTCAATAGGCCATGCCATGGAAACAGAAAACTAGGTTGAAAATCCCACACAATAACTGGTCTCAGAGGTTTTCTAGGAGGCTTGGTTGCTGAATTTCTTGTTTTCTTGATATCTTGCTCTGTGCCTCTACCCCTTGAAAACGTTATTCAGTGCCTCACAGGACTTCTATTTCACCCTCTTTCTCTCTGGCTTCCCATGTGGAAAGACTTCATTTCGTAGGTATTAATTAAATGAGCATTATTTGAGAATGTTGGGAGCGTAATTGAAAGGCTGCGTAAATCACAGAAAACGACATGATATAATAAGATATTTATGGATATTTAAACCATCACTTAGCAAGCGTCTGCAGCTACTCATATCTATTTGAAAATGACCAGATTCATGTCAGAACGCTCTCCCTTGGTTCCTTGCAGATGCTGTCGCTGATGGAGGCGCAGGCTCAGTTCTTCCAACAAGGCCACCAGTCTCTGTCGGAGCTGGACGACTATCGACGCACGCTCAGTGAAGAGGTGAGAGGAAGTGGTGCAGTAGTCTGGGTTATATGTAATATGGTATGATTACGTTATTTGGTTTGACCCTACACCCACAGATATTCTCATTTCTACTGGTACATTCCACCATTAGTAGCTGCATCCAGAAGAGAGATATCTAAAATAGATTATTGTGGTGTGGCTGTACGTCAGTAAAGTAATGTTATACGTAAAAGTGAATAGTCTGATAACCAAATTTAGGATACTGTGACACAGTAAACTGTCTTGTCTTTAAACCTATAACTAACCCAAGAGCTGAGGACTTCCAATATGGCCGCCAGAGGGTGCGTCACGTCACCTGAAAACAAGCTAAAATTCCTCTGCTGTTCAAAGTGAAAAGAAACATGGAATACTGTCATCACAATATGATGAAAGGCGGCAGAAATAGAGATTGAAGGTAGAGTAGAGATCGTTGCAGGGAGAGATGGGATGAAGGTAGTTGCAGAAACTGTCTAGTTGCTGGATTGGGGGAAGAGAAAGAAAGGAAAATGTTTATAAATAGTCAAGTTTGTTTTACCCAACTGTCCCGCTGCTATCTGACCTACTCTAACTCAACTCAGCCAGTCTGGGAGTAACTGAATGGACAAACAGTTTATGATGAAGGCCAAATTGTTTTATAGGTTAATTAGATCAGCCTAGTTGACATCTTTACGGGGGCGGGGCGAGGGAGTCACAAGATGACATCACACATTCATCGTGACAGGAAAAAGTGAGCACTGTCGCAACAACAGGAAATATTTCACATGTCTCTGTGTGTGTGAGTGCGTGTGAGACTATGTCAGTTGCTCCTTGCCGTGACTGTGGAAATGGGAAAAACTTTATAGTTGTGTAAATGAGTGATATTGCTATATTACTGCCGTTTGAAACAGGTTTGAAACAGGACATGAATTGGTGAACTCTCACTGGCCCGATGAAACCACAATAAAGCTCTTCCTACTTCAACAGGACATGATGAGCAAGAGAGTAAAGAGGGTGAAAGAGAGACAGAGAGAGAGAGAGAGAGAGAGATTCAGAAGCATGCAAGAGAAACCACTGATGTTGTTCCTCAATTTGGCACAGGACACAGGGAGAGGTTCAACACTTCCTAATTCCTGTTTCCTGCAGAGCAAAGTCTGGAGTGATAACCTCTGTCTCCAACCTGTCCATCTCTCTCTCTCTCTGTCTGTCTCTCTCTCTCTCTCTCTCTCTCTCTCTCTCTCTCTCTCTCTCCCTCTCTCTCTCTCTCTCTCTCATATATATGTGAAGTATATATACTGTAGGAGGGAGACAGGAAAGTGAGGGAGAAAAGGTGAAAAAGTAGAGTGGGAAATCCACTCCCTCAGTATTTAGGTGAATACATAGACAGGAAATACAGAATAGCAGCTAGACAGGAAAAGGAAGAGACACACGGCAGGATGTCCATGCAGTCAAACTTTAGCAGATAGTTTCCAAGACACTTGTCAACGAATGGGGAAGCCCTGACCGACTGTCTTTTAATTACCATTCCAACATCGACCATCTCCTGACTGTCGTCCTCTTTCGTCTCAGTTATCCTCTCCCTTTAACATGTTCTCCTCTCTTTTTCCCTCTTTATTCTCTTTTCCCTCCTCTGGTTTTTGTCATATATTTGTATTAAGGGATGGTTTATGTAAGTGTAGAATAGGCGAGACAAACTGATATTTCGATTGTTGGACCGGGTTCAAGCCCCCCCATGTTGAAATACAATCACAAAATCATATTACGTTATTGTCATTATTGGAAACCCAATTGCAATGGCTGGGATGTAAACACCGTGTCTCGCCTGCTGTTGCGATCAGAGCGAGTTCTGTGTCTGTGGTAATATTCATCTCATTCTATTCATCCAGCGTATTTGTGATCAGAATATTAAGATGCATATGAAACGCAGCCAAATACAACCTTGACCAAGATACAAGCTAGTATCGGCAATGTAAATGCACTCAACCTGTCTCTCATAATCAAATCACAAACATGATTAATAGGTAATTTACCGATAACATTTTTGTCTAGACCAATTAGATTGAAATATTGGCTAATGCTTGTCTTGACTAAAATTGTGAGTCAGGGACTGATGAAAAAATGAGAACAGTGTAAAATTGTTGATATTAGCTATGCAAAAAACATAATTAAGTTTAATTTATCATGACAGTAATCATGACAATATGGTTTATTTGTTTTATTTTTCTCTCTTTCTGTCTCACAGCACACTCAGCTCGTTCTCAACTCTGCCAGGGAGAAGCGGGATATGGAGCAAAGACACGCTGCCATCAAGAAAAAGGTAATAACTAATTTAAATAAACACTTTGGAAATAATAGACATCCCCCACAGGTATCCCACGTTTTAAAGAAAAGCAAAAAAGCAACACCCAGACAAAAAGATTGCTACACTTTCGATTGGTAACATTAATGCACTCTGAAGCTTTCAAATCTGAGTAATTTCAGTGATGGAGAGTGTCAGTGTTTTTTAAATGTCTTGCTGCTAGGACGTGTCCTATGACGACTCCATCATGGATTTCAATGCCGATGCGGCGAACGGGATCGCCATGGAGGGCTACCTGTATAAGAGGGCTAGCAACGCCTTCAAGACCTGGAGCAGGTACAGCTCGACCTACATTACATCTCACACACAGAACCGCAGTTGTCTTTCCCTCCGTCTCACTAGATATAGACTTGATCTCAACTACATTTTAACATATTTTCCACACTGTGTGCTTGTGAGGAATCCCCTTTCTGTCCCTTCTCTCTTTTACTTCTTTTGAGCTTTTCCTTCATTTCTTGATAGTCTACTACTACATGGTTTTCATGATATAAGGCTTTTGCATCCGTATTTTAGGATCTCATCTAAAAAAAAAAATGTTTGGCTGGTACGACAATGAATCTGAAGCCTGGATTATTGACCCTGTGACCTTTTCGTCTTCTCTCACTGCTTTAGGCGCTGGTTTTCAATTCAAAAAAATCAGCTGGTGTATCAGAAGAAATTCAAGGTGAATTTTAAATAAAAGCCACTGCTTCACAAAATCATTTCTTAAAAGCGATCTACTTGAAAAGCGTGAATAGCCTGCTACTCTAAGACACAAAGAGAATATGAGTTCCACTTACAGACACACAATCGCACACACACACACACACCCACACACACACACAGCCTGACCTGCATGTTTTTCCTGCCCGTCTCTCTCTCAGGACCAGCCTACAGTTGTGGTGGAAGACTTGCGTCTTTGCACAGTCAAGCCCAGCACTGAAAATGAGAGACGCTTCTGCTTTGAAGTGGTCTCCCCCTCCAAGTGAGTGTGTGTGTGTGTGTGGGCGTGCGTGTCTGTATGCATCCGTGCATAAGATGTGTGTGTGTGTGAGTGTGAGCGTTGGCTGCAGTTGCATTTTCGTCATTGTTATTGCAGCTGAGCGTGGATTCTATTGTCTTGGAAAGGTGTGTGTGTGGTGGGGAATAATCAACAATATGCGTGGGAAGTGGGAACACTGAGAAGTATGGGGTTTACCAAGTGTGTGTGTGTGTGTGTGTGTGTGTGTGTGTGTGTGTGTGTAGGAGCTGTCTGTTGCAGGCGGACTCGGAGAGGCAGCAGCAGGGGTGGATAAGTGCCGTCCAGAACAGCATCGCCTCAGCTTTCCAGGAGCGCAGAGAGGACCCACACAGCCCAGTGAGAATACACACACACCTACACACACACACACACACACACACACACACACACACACACACACATTATCTTCTATATGCACATTTTCAAGCGGGAGTTTAGTCAGAGGAAATGTGTAGGAAGATGGCCACTTGGTGCTTTAATGTCTGTGTGTGTGTGTGTGTGGTTATCAGAGGCAGCGCTGCAGCTCGGTGTCGGTACGCAGTCCGGGAGGAGGAGGAGGAGTAGGAGGAGGCGGCGGGGAGCAGGAGAGCACGGGCCGCGAGGCGCTGGGGGAGGTCCAGGCGATCGAGGGGAACAGGCAGTGCTGCGACTGCGGAGAGCCCGGTCCGGACTGGGCCTCCATCAACCTGGGCATCACACTCTGTATCGTCTGCTCCGGCATACACAGGTGCACACACACACACATGTACACACTCTCCTCTGTCCTGTTCCACAGTAATATACCATTAAATGCGTAGCTGGAATTAAGAGTTATAATGAAGGTTTCCCTCTCTGACAGGAGCCTGGGAGTCCATTTCTCCAAAGTGCGCTCCCTCACTCTCGACTCCTGGGAGCCGGAGCTCATTAAGGTAATTCAACCTATTAAGTACATTATTATCTTTGATGTACACTCAATTACAGAAACCAATTATCACCCTTTCTGTTTTTAAAAAGCACCACAGAGACTAAGGATTAGGACTAATTTAATTTCTCAGAATCTCCAACAACATCAATTAGTACTGAATTCAATTCTAATTTTTCTTTTTACCTCCTTGCTTCCCTTAGCTGATGTGTGAATTGGGAAACACAGCCATCAACAGGATCTACGAGGCTCGCATTGATGAGATCACCATCAAGAAGCCCCACCCCTCCAGTCCCAGGTACAAACAGCACTATCCAACATCCAGACAGAAAGCTTACAAACCTGATCAGCTGGGTTTCTGAAACATCAACAAGTGAGACAGTAATACACATAAGTACCAAAAAACATGCTGCTGTAACATGTCAAGTCAGTGGTAACTCTGCCTTGGAAATCTATTTATGAACTATGAAGATTTTCAGATAGGCTTCATCAAGCTATTGACCAAACATGGCCATATGTGCATCTGCAAAAACACTCAGCAGAAGCTCAAAAATATACAGAAATACACCCTTCATCCCCTCCTGCTGTTACAAAGCTGCCATTGCACTCAGGTTTAATTCTACCAATGCACAGTATTTACAGATCTCATCCAAGACAGGTGGATTGGAGATTCTAAATTGCCCATAGTTATGAATGTGAGTGTCTCTCTGTCTGTGTTGTCCACCTGCCATCTGCCCAATGCATGCTGGGATTGGCTCCAGCCCTCCGGATTAAGCGGGTAGAGAAAATGAATGGATGAGTTTTAATAATATATCCTCTTGTCAAGAAAAACCTATATACTTAACGTTGGTACTTGATTACTGTATATTAGTCTAAAAAAGAGGCCTACAAATCTCTCAAGCCCTATTTCTTGACTTCCTCTTCTCTCCCCTCTGTTGCGTAGCAGACAGGAAGTGCCGCAGGTACACGATGCAGATGGTTGGTGTCGTAACTTAAGTGTCCTCAGGAAACTTGCCGTGCGGCTGCATGCTTTCCGCAGCATGAGCGTTCAGTCTTGTCTTGTTGTCATGTGTTGTCAGCTCGGTGGTTTGAGTTATCTGGTCTTACAGCCGATATCCATTACTTCAGTGTGGTGCTTTGTTTTGAAACATTAGACTTACTGCAGTGTTTATGTTTTCATTCTGTGGACTGAAGATTTTGAAAATGACAAATTGACAGACCAAAGACTGACAGTATGTAGCTACTAAATATCAGTTTAAATGTATTTTAATTTAACTAATTTCATTACTCCATTAAATGGGACTGAATGCCTGAGGGAGATTTCTTTAGCATTCTTGTCTCACAGCTGTACAAACAAGTTGTGGAATCAAGCTGAGAACAGGTTCAGCTAGAAATGCACTGACCAACGCAGCCCGGCATGTAGGCCTGTGTCTTTTTTAACATGGTTTGGTTTTGTGAGTGCAGTTTCTCTCTGTCTCATCCGTTCTCTCCCCGTCTCTCAGAGGAGACAAGGAGTCGTGGATCCGGTCGAAGTACGTGGAGAAGAAGTTCATCCAGAAATTGCCGGAGACGGGTCGTAACCCCCCGCTGAGGCGGTCCAGCGCCAGGAGGAACCGGGCAACCACCCAGGACCGCACCGCGCCCCGACCGGCACTCAAACCCAAACCCAACCGAGCCACTCTGCCCCGGGTCACAGGTAAACACCCAGAGTTACAGGAAGCGCCACTGGCTTTCCTTGAAACCTGGATACTGATAAAGGTTTCTAGGAGTTGTAATAACTCACTCGGTTGCTGTCTTATTCATCACTCACTCACTCCTGCTGATATCAACAGAACAGCAAGACACACACACACACTCACACACACAATCCCCAAACTTGGTGATCCAGCAAAAGTTAGTAATCCTAGGGGCATGCTCTGCTGTATTTCGCGTGTGTGTGTTGCTATTGTTACAGTCAGCAGGATAAACCAGTAATCATGAAGGCATGTGACTCTCTCTCCCTCTCTCTCTCTCTCTCTCTCTCTTTCCTTAGGCCTAAGCCCCAGTGACCTTGTCCAGAAGAACAATACAGGCTTTCACAAAGGTGAGATAAAACACACACACACACACACACACACTGACAAAAAGGAGCATGTATGGGATGCAAGCTTCAACACACTGCCAAAACTTCTGACTAACAAAACTTTGCACAGACTAGCAGTTTAAAATCTGTTGGAAAATCTTCACAGCTGCTTAAAATCCTCCCAGAGGTGGCAGCAATGTTCCACTTTCACCTATGTAGATATGGGCTAGTTTTGGAAAAAGCTTGAAAACATTCTTACTTCTTACGAGGAATATTTGTCAAAGCATTACCTTCTCTATCACATTATTGAAACACCTCTCACGCAGATGAATTAACCCTCTCCTCCCCCCCCCCCCGACAGAAGAGGAGGAGGTGGAGGAGGACCTCAGCGGCCTCCACCCGGGGGCGCTGCTGTACCGCTCGGCCGCCCTGCAGAACTTCCCCGTCATGGCCGACGCCTTGGCCCACGGAGCCGACGTCAACTGGGTCAACGTGGCCGAGGAGTCCAGCACCCCACTAATACAGGCCGTGTCAGCGGTGAGGAGAGAGAGACAGAGAGAGAGAGACTAGGAGTTGTCGTGTGGAAACCTTGTAACTCTGATTGTAACCAAATATTGTGTTTTTACATCAATTTAAGGATTCCGTGTTCCTCTATGGGTTAAGAAAATTATACAACCGTTGGTCTGATGAAACCATTTCAAAACCCAACTGAATAACTCTAAAATGCATGCAGTCAAGCTGAAAAGGAAAGCTATTTTTTTTTTCTTAGTTCCTGAAAAGTTGACATTTTGGAGATACAAGGTTTTCACTCGACAGTTAAGACTGAGTTAACTCTCTGTCTTTGTGTGTGCGTATGTGTGTGTGCATGCTTGTGTCTGTGTCAGAAAATGGGAAATGTATAGACAGTGTGTGTGTGACAATTACTTGCAGATAATACTTACAGTTTGTTTTAACCTGCATGGAGTAGGTGATCAACACCCTTCAAATAGGTCAGGTAGGTTGCCAATCGCAGAATAGTAATTTCATAATTGACTTTCAAATACTTTTCTGCAATTATCTAAAGGTTTTTGTATTCTCCTACGTGGCAAACCCCACCAATCTGGCGCCTAAGTAGGCTAAAACAAACCATATAATTATTGGTCAGTAAATGCAGGATATGTAGAACATGTGTGTGTGTTTGCCGGTGTGTGTTTTTGTGTGTAAAAATCCACATGGGAGCTCATGTGTCCCGTGTCCTGCGGCCTTATCAGAACGCCTTGGCAGCGTGCGAGTTCCTGCTGCAGAACAGCGCCAACGTCAACCAGGCAGACAGCAACGGGAGAGGACCTCTGCACCACGCCACCATCCTGGGGCACACAGGGTAGCACACAACACACACACACACTGTCACACACACACACACACACAGACACATGTGACAGGCAGGATTCACACTCAGGCCTCCCACACAGGACGCACTGTACCAACCAGTCAGCCAAAATTCACCGTGACCCAAAGGAGATATTAGTTTACAATGAGGGAGACCTGGAATTGGATCGTATCTCCTGTTACAGTGGTGCAAAGGTTGATTTTATTGAAGCCATGTGAAGCCATATATGGACAGTTTTACAAGTTCTACACTGGTCTGGGGTTGTGGGGTGTAGGGGGTAAGGAGTCAAAAGTGCAGCAGAATGCCTAAATAAAGGTTAAAAAAATACCTACCAGTCAGCCAAATCAGAATCCATGGATTCAGCAAGGAGATGTTGCTTTGCCACAAGACTGAATCCTGTCTGCTGATACTTCATGTATCTGAAATTTAGGCCCTTGCCCGGCTCGTTCAGGCCTTCCCCAAACAAAGCCTTGCTGCTAATTTAGAGCCTGAACCCAACCTGGGCCCAAGCTCAAAGTGTTTCCTATATAATCAATCAATAAGCTAGCAGCAACAAACAAGATAACAAGCCTGCAGACAATTGATCAAGGTAGGCCTATCACTCAGGACCAGCCGTCTGAAACCATCACACACAGAAAGTTCAAGCATCACCCACAGCACACTCAATCAATCAGGCCTACGAACAACTGATTAGCACAGAAATCCACATAGGTCAGTGTCTCAGAAAATAAAGCAATTGCAGACAAGCGAATAACCGACTTATACATCCACACACTGAAAAGTAAATCCACATAAGCCTCTTAAACATTTAGGCTCAGCGCCCAAAACCATTAACAGAGCAGAAAAGACATTTTGGGAGTGAAACTTCAATGAATCTTTGCCCTCTTAAAGCTGCACTAGGAAAGATTTTGATGTACAAACACACACATCTTAGCGTGTCATCCCACCTAATTGACACAATTCTGGTGTCGGGTATCTTATGAATCAAATATATAATACAGAAGTGTCTCCTAAACAGAGCTCAGTCCAGAGAAAGCTGGACTCTGGACATTAGATCTTTTGCCTCTCTCGTCTCTTTGGTATCCTTTGGTATAAAGCATCACAGACAGTTTAATGACGCCACATTACATGATTTACAGATATTGAAGTCAAATAAATCAGTTGCCTGCCATTTGGGGACACTGACGTGTAAAGTGTAGCTTTATACTTCAAACTGTAACACTTTAAAAACAATCTTTGCCAGTTTAATCCTTTAAGACAACTGTTTGAAAGATGTAAAATGCAAATAAAAATATACAGAGCCCAATATTTAACTCCTCACTCACTGTGCCCATTTTATTTATTAGAAAATAAGCTTGAATGTGGCTCTAATCCTGTTGGGCTCTGGTCAGGTAACAGACTATTACAGGATTAGTGTCAGTCATAATATAACAGTAAGCTTTATTTCTACAACACGTTTAAGAGTAAGGTTACAAATGCAAAGTGTTTTTCATGAATTTATCAGGGACAACAGGTTTCTCGGTGGGGTAGGTGCAGCAGAATGGCCCTGCCTGAAGGTTTTACTCCCTCAGGCAGGTGAGATTTGTCTCTTATCTGGCTGGCAGATGTTCAGACTTGGGTGTGAATGCAGTCTGCTACACACGCACCACACACACACACACACACACACACACACACACACACACACACACACACACACATACACACACATATTTCACATGTCTCTTTGCTCTCCCAGGTTAGTATGTCTCTTCTTGAAGCGAGGAGCAGACTACAATGCCAGAGACAAGAACCAGAAAGACCCCATCACTATCGCTGTGGATAACGCCAACGCCGACATCGTCACTTTGTGAGTGTGTGTGTGTGTGTTGGAGTGAGAAATCTGCAATGTAATATGCAATATGAATAACAGCAGCAGCTTTTCTCACTGATCTTTTTTTCCTCCGTCTCCTCTGCCTCTGACTCCTCACAGGCTGCGGATTGCCAAGATGAACAAGGAGATGCGGGAGATGGACGGAGCGTTTGGCCAATCAGGTCAATCAGGGGGGCAGGGGTCCGGGGGTGGGACAGGGAGTGGGATGGGCCACACCCGGAAGAGCCTCCAGGCTCTTAAGAACCATATTAGCGGGTGGGCCTTGGGGGGTCAAAGTGAGTAGAGGGGATGGAGGGTGTGGCGCTGGAGTCGGTGAAGACGAGAGAAGGGCATCGAGGCCGGAGCTGTTTGAGCTGGACGGCAACAACATGTGACATTTTTTTAATGTTTGTGTCAGATCGCAGTTTGGTCGTGAGCCAAGAGGAAGGAAAGAATGTGATCTAGACTCGATGACGGTTCAGTTGTGGTGTTCGCCCACTGTTCAAACGTCAAAAATATCCCAGACTCACCGGATTGTTGACGTCACGCGGCCTTTTTCTGCAGCGTCTGCAGAGAAATCATCCTGGCTTTCCAGGGCTTGATGCATATCATTCAGGGAAATATAGTCCTGCCTGAACACTTAGGGGGAAAAAAGGCTGGATTATGCTAGCATTTCCATTACTTAAGTCGAGAAAGGAAAACTGCATTCTTTGAGAAAGCACATAATCTGATGCTTGCAAACCAAGTTGTTTGGAGGGAGCTGAAGAGGACTGTAACTAGAATACAGGGTACGACAGTAGAAAAGCACAGTGTCCTCAGTCAAATGTGTGGGGAATAATTAGACTTCTCAAAGGCATAGAGGAAAACAGGGATTCATTGATCAATAAAGACAGGGAAATGTCTTTGTGATGTTGTGAGAAATACTCCAAGGAGTCCACACTGCACTTTGAAGAACAAACGCACACTCATCCTGCACTTTCAAATCCACTAAATCTCTAAATACCAGACCAGCAGAGAATGTTGAAACTGGGCGTTTCCTATGTTGTTTTACAGTTGAAGTTTAACATATTTTAAGTACACATATATAAATATGTGTACATAAAACAGGCCTATAATAGGCCTATTTGTTTCTGATATATTGTGTAGTTACACAGTATGCTGGCAGCCTTTGGAAATCAGCTTGTACTGTTTTTTTATCGTTCATGTCTGTATGTACAGTATGTAAATGTATATTGGTATACAGTATATTGGATTGTCTTCAGTCCACTGTTGATAATGTAAGGTAAATTCAACACTATATTTTCCCACTATTCTGTGAATAGTGATTGGTCATGTTCAGTTTGGCCTGTTTCACTGTCCCAGACACCGTCACACACTACCTGTATTTATTTACCACAATGACATACTGCCAGCCAAGTCCAAGAGCTCCTCGCTGTAGCCTTTGAGCTTAAGGATAACAGAGGGTTTTGGTTGCATTTTGTTATTTGGCTAGCTGCAATCCATCCATTCTTTCATGATTGTCCTCTAGTCAATTTCAAGGCTTTTATTTCGTAAAGATAAACCACAATTTGAGTTTCTATCTATTTTGCAATTTGTGTTCAACTCATGAAGGAATGGAAACATGGTGCTTTTGTCTGCTTGGAACAACTCTACACTGCTGGTCAGTATTTGATGTGCTGTGCTGTTTCATTGTGTGTGTGTGTGTGTGTGTGTGTGTCTGTGCGTGTGTGTGTGTGCGTGTGTGTGTATGTGCCTGCACACCATGTACTCATGTGCCAATGCCTTCTGCCCACTGAGATGTCCGACTGGTCTCATCCGCTTGCGCAGTGTGCCACCTACTGTATCCTAAGAGGTAAAGTGCATGTGCATGTGTGCGTTTATTTGTTCACTTGTGTGCTTCTTGCTTTAGGGCTGCAAGTCTAAAATAGTTCAGGAAAACTCAATTACCGACATCAAACTAAAATGTACATACATAATCACGTGAATTTATATTAAATGCAGCTGTGCCGTACTAAAATGGAAGATGTGTTCAGAAAGAATCCAACACATTATATGACATTAGGACATTATACTAACCCAATAACATGCAGTCCAGAAAAGCTAGTATTAATATGAATATTCAGGTTTCATTAAGCATGTGTCTAGGGGATTCCCTACATAGAAAAAGTAGATATTTTTTTAATCAGCCTGATTCCTAGAGAAAGGGACTCAAATTCCTGTTTAAAGACGTTAAGACTCAAGTCCTTTTCTCTCGTCTTTTACAGGTGATGAAACCTACCAGGACATCTTCAGAGACTTTTCACACATGGCTTCAAACAACCCCGAGAAGCTCAAACGCCGCAGCGCAGACCCCAAGTACTAACCAGCTGCTACTGCCTTTTTACACTTTTACACACACACACACAAAACATGCTGGTATACACCCCTGGGTTGTCTTCTCACACACACACACACACACACACACACTTTCCCTGGATACCTGCCACATGTTTGGTCATAGCTCAGCTGGTGTTGACTTCAGAGGCGTTGAGCAGGCCAACAGTGAATTCTTTGTGTTAACCCGTCAGACTAGAACAATTGTGTCCAAGTGGAAACACTGAAACAGCTTTAGGAGACCAGCGTGAGGCGTCTCTCTGTCTGGCAGAGGGCAACATATCACCCGGCCCGTATTTCATTTTAAATCTTTTTTAATAAGGTTGTTGTTTTTTGTTGTTTTTTGTGTTCCTCCGCTATTTCTGTTTGCCTGTAAAATACAAATTAAGTGAAAATGGAGGAAATGTTTGCTGCAAAGAGTCAGTTTTGGGTCAACTGTTTTTCCCTCAAATTGCAGTATATGTAATTTTTTTTATTTGGGATATTTTTGCATATTGTTCATTTCCATTTTGTCTCAGCTGCAAGAGGTACTTAAGACTTGTATCTCATGATTAAATAAAATGCAATAGAAAACTTGAGTGTGTTTTAAGTGTTTCAGTTGTAAACCATTACACAAAACTTTGGAAAATGACTTAAATTATAGGTCTACATCTTTTTAATGACAATGTGTTTGATGTTGCTGTCAAGATCTGAAATTCCCAGCAGAGGGCACCATCATATCTGTGATCTGTTATCAGATCACAAAGCAACACACCATCCAAACCACACTGTTGTCAGTCAACAGTAATATTGCTACAGAAGGTCTACCTATTACAGAACTACAACATACAGACTGAAACACTGAAATGTGTATTAGAAATAAGGACAAATTAATACAAAATCCATTATTTTTTATTGAAAGACTGACTGTGTACAAAATATATTATGCCAACATAGTTATAGGCAGCCTGGAAGTTTGAGAAGTGTGTTTGAGACTAGAAGGTCATGGCTTTGAATGATGGACCACCAGGGGAAATCTAGGTGGTGAAACTGAACCACCAGTCGGACGAGGTCAATTATTCTGTAAAATGCCACTTGCACAAAGGAAGACCCTCACACAGATGGAAGAGCGCCAGTAATGCTGAATCAGCAGGTCACGCTGACCCCGTCATTACCTTCCTGCAAAACAAGTGTTCTTTGCCCTGCGCTCAAAGCCAGGCTTCTCTGGTTCACAAAAGCAATCTTGGTTTATTGCTTACAAACGTACAAAATGCTGAGGAAAACATACTATCAAATAGATTATCGCAAGAAAACACACTTGAGAAAAGCACTGAGAAACAGCCTGGTAGAGTCTAGAGTGCTCTGTATTGAAAAATAAATTCCTGAGGCTGATATAGAGAACAGTGTTGCGGTATCTGACAGTGTGAGCAGCAGGTTGCAGCTTTCTCTTAAGGCCTTTGCTGTGCTAGATCAATGTCAACAGTGAACAATGCAGATTTGTGCTACTAATCACTAAGAAATTCAGTGTCTTGATTAGAGAATGTCCTGATCCATTAGATCACATTAGAAGCTCAACTGATGAACTTTATGGTAAAAATCATGGTAAAAAAAAAAAAAGTGCAATGAGCAGCAATGCTTTGCAAGGCTCAGTAAAACATGGTTCCCCAGTTAAGGTTAGGCCCTTCTAACTGGACAAAAAGTCCACTGATGGGCCAAATTTCTTCACACACCATAGGACTAAATGCCAGCAAGCCATCTGTGTATTGGTAGATGATGATGGTTTCAGTTTTGTGAAGCAACTGAATATGAAGCAGGCTGATCGTGCGTGCTCAAAATGTAAAGAAAGATGTGCTGGTTCCCACTAACCGCCCAACAGCAATGTTGGACATCTAAGACTCACACACATGGAAACTTAAGACAACAAGAGAAGGAACAATATTGTTTCTGCTTCTTAGCTCCTTAGTCAAGTGAGTTGAATATGCAAACATGAGAGTATTTGTGATAATTAAAAAAGCAAAGTAAAAATAAGATCATATTTCCGCAAGGCAACACCCGAGCTGGTGTTTTCTCTCTTGATACAGTACTTCATATCTGAAGCTTTGCATCCCACTGTGCATGTAAAATAAGCACACCAAAGTCTGAACTGATGTGCTATGTAAATATAATATCTAAACACCCAGAGGGTTCATTTAGAGTAGAGAGAAGAGGTTGAATCTTAATGGTTAAACTTATATTAATGTTATACTATCCAGGTTGTGATGTATAATGAGTAAAGAACTCAACGGTCCTCTATACCAGTCACGCTTCTCTGCTGTAAACCTGGATCTTCACTTTGGGTCTGAATCTGGGAGGTAGACTAACATATACTGTAATATACAGTAATGATGCACTGCTGATTGTGCTGAAATGTATTGAGACAGCATTTCTGGTGTCATCCGGCACTGCTGGTGGTGTGTAAGTGCAGCCCCCATTACTATATGAGGCTGACTGAAGAACATTAATAAGGCTCTTTGGCCCTTAACCAGTATAGTCCTGCTGATAGTTAATACTGGCAGTCCAATCCTCAATTCATATCACTTGTTAAATCCTGCTTTGATTCAGGTCTGAGCGGTTTCACCCAAGCTGGTTTCCGCGTGAGAAGGCATCTCTGAGTGATTTTCCTTGTCCACGATGGAGAGAGGACTGTTCAAATGTCCAGACTCTGAATGCAGATCGTTATTTTTGCTGTCGGGGGAATGCTTTTGAGGAGGGGGGGGGTCTGTGCATGAGAAGTAGTGAGGCAGAGTCGCCATGACCAAGCAGCCCAGGATGAGGAAACCGCCCGCTACGATGAAGGAGGCGATGTAGTCGCCTGTAACGTCCTTGAGAAATCCTTTGGACAGGGAGACAGGAGGCATGGTGTTAGGGAAGGAACGATACAGTGGGAGAAAAAGAAGAAGTAGTCAGATTGAAAGAGAAAATACGAAGAAAAGGGCATTAAAATCGTGTATTTTCTATGCGTTACTCAAGAGTAGAAAATCCTGAGACTCTTGAGAATGAGATAGTAATCAAAGAGCAAAGGGGAGCAAATGAGAACTGACAGGAAAATATAAAGGCACCTATAAAGTCTGCATATGTTGGCGTAATGGTGGAGGGAAATGCCCACTTCAATGTACATGAAGAGAAGAAGCACTTATGGCATTAAGTTGCCATGATGGTGGTCATTATCGTTCTTGCAGAATCATCCATCAGACAGTGAATTATGTTGCTATATTTGTTTTGTGTTCAGAACATGAAACAGAGAAGCTTTTAAAGTCTTAATAATACCATGACATGTTTTTATAAGGTTAGGCAAGATATTTTCAGACATTCTGTTCTAACCATGTTGACTACAATGTGCAGCTGCATTGAGACAGAGAGACTGCATCAGTCTTGGCTATGTTCGATTCACACAATCTGCCTGAGGTGCTAAGCACTGCATGAGGGAAGTGTAGGTCAGAGATTGGATGATGAATTGAGAAAAACATAGGAAGGGGTAAGAGAATGAGGCCTGGAATGTTTTACCCTAGTTAATCTTTGACTAATTTTGACCCCAACATGTTAACTGGTGTTTACAGCCTGCAAGGGTCACCTTCCCTTATTTGTGAAAAGGTGACATGACCGACAGTGGGAAGTATATTAAATTCACAATACCATAAGGCCATTTTTATAGACAGTTTATCAAATTACTCGACTTTTTGCGGTGGAGACACTACTCCATTAACCTCTTCCAACATGACTGAACTAACACTACCAGTGTCTATCCCATCCCAGTCTGCTCCTCAGATGTGCTCCTACCTGACAGCGGCGCCCCCAGCAGTCCCCCGCTGCTCTCGATGAGCTGCAGCAGGCCGAGCGCTCCCATCATGCGCTCCAGGCCCACGATCTGCGGCACCACCGGAAACACCACCGAGGTCAAGGCGCCGGCGCAGAAGCCGTAGAGAAGGCTGATCACCAGCATGACGGGGTAGGAGCCGGACATGGAGCTCAGGGGCAGCAGGATGATGAACACACCTGTCAGGCCGGTCCACAAGGTCAGTATATGGACCAGCCGCAAGTGGCCCAGGTCTGAGAACCAGCCCGACACGATGCGGCCCAAAATGTCGGTGGCACCGGTGGCAGACATGATGAAGGCAGCTTGGTACTCTGAGAAGCCCACATTGCGGCTGTGGGCCACCAGGTGGAAATATGGCACAAAGTAGCCGGCGTTAAAGAGAGTGATGGCCCCGGTGTAGGTGAGGAACGGCCTCTCAAAGAGCAGCGACAGCTCCAGGTAGGAGTAGACCCGCCGCAGGATGGCAGCGCACGATGAGCCACTGTCTGAGTCCACCTGCAGGGGGAAGAGGAGAAGATGCTGAGCTTCATCTTAACTAAACACATTTCATTATATACCGCTATCTAAACAAGACTCTTTAGTATTCATCATTTTCAATACAGCTTTAATCTACCTTAACCCACTTCATAGGACCAATTTAGAGTGTGGTCATGTCTAAATTATAACATACCCTCAACTGTCCCAGGTATTCCCATGCTGCATCCCAAAATTAAATCAGCTAAATATACTTGAATCTTACATAATTCGATTTTTTTTATCAAAAAGATGATGGGCTGATGAGGGCTTATGAATGACTTTAGTGGAACCGAGATTTTCATTTTCATTTATTTATTTATTTTTAAACAGGGACATTGCACATTAATTGACCCGAGGGTGAATGTGCCAGTGTTAGCCAACTGGCTAATTTTCAACTGTAGTCCCTGTGGCCAGATGTTATTGGCCAGAAACTGTAATTAAAAATACATATAAAAACACAGCAATAATTTGAGAAAAATAAGAATTAATATTGGGCCTCAAAAAGGGCAATCATTTGAGAAAAATAAGAATAAATATTGGGCCTCAAAAAGGGCAATCATTTGAGAAAAATAAGAATAAATATTGGGCCTCAAAAAGGGCTAGGCCTCTGCAAAACAGTTATTACCAAAGTAGTTATTACCAAACACATAAGCAAGCATTCCCACATGCATGTTTTGCAGAGGCCATTTACACAATATCTTTATGCCTTTGTGCCTCTTGAAAAGCAATCAGGTTTGTCAACATGAATCCTAGCCCTTTTTGAGGCCCAATATTTATTCTTATTTTTCTCAAATGATTGCTGTGTTTTTATATGTATTTTTAATTACAGTTTCTGGCCAATAACATCTGGCCACAGGGACTACAGTTGAAAATTAGCCAGTTGGCTAACACTGGCACATTCACCCTCGGGTCAATTAATGTGCACTGTCCCTGTTTAAAAATAAATAAATAAATGAAAATGAAAATCTCGGTTCCCAACCCTACTAATGACAGCCTGTAGGTTTGGGAACCGAGATTTTCATTTTCATTTTTGTATTTATTTTTAAACAGGGACAGTGCACATTAATTGACCTGGGGGTAAATGTAAATGGAACCAGTTAAACCGGCAGATTGAGCTCAAAAGTTCCTATGCACTTTTTCCACCTTTCCATGTAGAGTAACTTAGAAGTTGAGCATAGCATAAAATGATCATGCTATCCGACTGTATCTCACCTACTGTATCTCATTTTACAGAGATCAAACATGCAGACTTGTTTGCTGTAAATCAATAAACAAATGGCTAAACAAATGCCTTTTCCCACCTTCTCCACGGCCTTAGAGCGCCGCTGGGGACGGAGGAGCGCCCCACATGGCACTATGTTGAGGCTGAGGCCCCCCAGGATGAGCAGCGCCCCTCGCCAGGCGTACCTCTCCACCAGCAGCTGGAAGAGGGGGTTGAACACAAAGGAGGAGAGGCCAATGCTTGAGAAACCCAGTCCCAAAGCCAAGGAGCGTCGGCGAGTGAAGCTAGCCATGACTGAAACCACGGTGGGAGTGAAGACCAGCGCCCAGCCCAAGCCTGGAGGAGAGAGGAAAGAAGGGGCGATGTTCAGCGCAATTAACCAGGTGCTCTCTCATCTCATGATCCTGTAGTTGTTAACACACACACAACTCAATAACCTACTAAACACCTGCTAAACAATAATTATGTTTGGATATGAGCAGGACTGACTAACCTCATACTATGCTTAAGTTTCTGTATTTAGGATAATATCAACAGAGATAGAAAAAGGGACAGTTATGCTGTAAGAATTTGAGAGACGCGTTACCTGAAATGACACCCATGGTGAGATAGAGGTGAGCGAGACAGGTGGCCTGCGAGGCAAGTATGAGGCCGAGTCCAGCGAGACAGCCGCCCGTCATCACCACCGCCCGGGCATCATAGGCATTACACAGCGCTGCACCGAGCGGACCTGGGAAACACACACACACACACACACACACACACACACATTTCTGTCTCAGTCAATCAAGAATCTATACACAGTGTCTTGGGTACTAATGGGGCTTTAATATGAACAAGCACATGCAGACGGACTCACTGAAGAACTGCTGCGTCGCCACTCCGATGGAGGTGATCCAGGAGATGGCCTGGGCGCTCTCCTCAAAGTACTGGACAAACTCTACAAAGAAGATCCCCAAGCTACGCATCAGACCAAACACGAGGCTTGAGGAGACAAACAGGGCGCCCACCACCACCCAGCCCCAGCCTCCATCTGGGCCGTCTGCTTCCACACTCTTGGTCTCTGCCTTGGACTTAGTCATGGCTAGAGGAGAGAGAGGGCAGCAGAGAAATGGCAGGTTAGCATTCAAAAACCAGTGTGGCCGGTGGTTTGGTGGTTTTCCCCCTCATGACAATGGTGCAGAAGAAGTTTCAGAAGCTCTTTGTGGTCTCCACTTCCATAAACATTAACTTGACACAGGCCAATAAATTTCCTGATTGCACCATGTATGTACTCATGCAGAGAGCTCTCCATTGTCTTCTACTAGGTTGCTTCACAAACTGAGGACAGGGAATAGGTGAAAGGTGAACTCCAAGAATGATTGCTCAGGAGAGTTCATGGATAGGCTACAAAGAGATATTTGCATATTCCAAACTGAATGATAACAAAACCTCCTGACCAGCTTCCTTTGGATTTTTTGAGCACTTCTGCTTTAGAGTCAGTAACATATATACCAAAAGGGGATGACATGTAATTTCTCATGGCTTCACACACTTTCTGTCATGATGAGTTTTCAAGTGAATGGAAGTAATATCACTGCGGTCATCATTATTAACGGTGTCTGATGGTGCTGCAAACTGAAGTCATCTGTACATGCTGAGGCAATTTGTAGCTTGTTCCTCGGCATCAATACAGTAATTTGAATATTTCCAACAGTAACCTAAGCTTATAAAGGCATTGGCCCTCCTCACAAATGTGCAGTGCAGTTGTGTATGCTCTTTCCAACTGAAGGAGTATTCCTTATCATTCACAGACTAGTTGTCTGTCACAGACAACTATGCAATTGTTAAAATACACTTACTCATAAAGCTAAATCAAAATGTATGATTAGCGATTTTGGCAGAATGTAAAATCATGAGCTTCTCAAACGTAACTATCTAGCTTGTGTTTGCTGGAACTAGGAAAGGTGGGACAAAAAATGCAACTAATGATATTTTCTGTAGCCTAATTCTTGATGTAAAATATGTCAACAATTTCAGAAGTCTAATTATAATATAATAATTTACCATTATGAAACCACAAAGAGCAAGCTGAGGTTTTGGTCATACAATGTTTGTTTGTTTGTTTTTTTATATAAAACAACCCAATCTTCAATATTCAGTTGTATCATTTTTTTTTAGCTCAAATGACTCATAACCACACAGAGCTGGAAAATTGCATTTGTCAACGGAATGACCCTTGAAAAAGTTCAGTATTTCTCAACTTTCTAAAGCACTCCGCTCTGCCTAAACAGAAGGTGTAGTGCTTTGTTGCCAGTCTGCCTTGCAGCTGCTTTCCATTAGCTTTAGTACACAAGAGAAGAGGGACTACCACACACTTGCAAAAACACTCCAAAAGGTGCTGGAGGCCAAAAAACACAGTGGATAATCACTAAAAAGTTCTTGCATCCTTTAACTTTAGTGGCAATTTGAAAAAACAACAATATAGTGAACACAGCCTAACTGATGATAACAGTACACTTGCATGTGTGTACATGAGGTCACTGGTGGTAGATCATGGAAAACTGAGCAATCATTCTGATTATGGTTGTACAGTATTTTTCAAATCAAAATGAGGCGAAGCAACATTCGCAGGAAGCAGCTCAAAGCCACCATGTTCGCAACATGGCTGTTTTCAGAGCTAAGCAGCACAGCACAGTGACCTCAGCCCAAAACTTAATGCCATTCACTTCATTGCTGCAGGAATTATAGGAATTTGTGCCCAACCCACTCCCTAACACACACACACACACTGGAAGTTTTATAATTCTCAAACCTGTCAGCAACGAACAAAAAATTTGAAATAGAATGTAAAACAGTGGATATTGGTGGTAAGTGAATAAAATAAAATATGAAATAAAATGAAGCAAGCAAGTGACGATTAATGCATATGAATTGGTGTTTTACAAGGGCCAAACTTCAGTGCAATAGTCACTATCAAGTAACTGTACATAATGCAGGCTTTTCTAGGGAAATGGCACTCAGATTAGCCACTAAAGTGCAATAGTCTCTCCGACAGTTGATTCATATTGCATTTAAGTTTGATAGCTTTGTGTGTGTCTGTATATATTATGTCCTGTAGAATTAGTGTGATGGCTGCAGAATTTGAAACCTACCTGCAAGAGGAGAGGGGCAGGAGGATCACAAACACCAGATTTCAGTGATCCAAAAGCTGCAAGACAAAGAAGTGTTTCACATTAGGATGAGAGAATTGTGTTGCACTTGTCTAAAAGATATATTCTGCCATGCCAGGCAACTGCGCCTGATATTTTCAACTACGACCTCCCAATCTAGGAGCTGTCGCCAGCGATTTTGCATTTGTTGCCTGACAAAACATCTGCTGCACAGCTCTTTTCACTTCATGCGCTTTGGACTTAAATAGACTTATCTGGAAAAGGAAACCTCCCTTCCTCATTTCTGATAGTGTGTTCCTATCACTTTCTATGCCAGTGATGGTTGTTAGTAATACAGAGTTGGAGTGAAAAAAACGAAGCCTCATTTGTGAAGCTGCTTATCACAGGTGTATGTGACCTTTCCGGATTGTTATTGTCTACTAGTAAACTCAGCATACATTTAATCCACCAAGCAGCACTTATGTCAATAAAATCTCAACTTTTATAATGTTCTTCAACCAAAATACACAGAGGGTTGCGGTAGGGGGCAGCAAACCGTCATACCGGGTATGTAGGCTACTGTAATGTGTGTAAGTATTTATTTACCCTGACATATTTTGGCATAGAGTTTGGTGTAATTTCCACTCCCACACAAGGAAATAAAGAGAAAACAGAATGTAGCCTATCAGGTTTAATAAGATAATTAAATGTCTTTCCTGGAGACATCAGTTCAATAAAGTTCAAAGTATGGAGAAGTCCCGTATCTCATATTATTTGCTACCAAAATTTAGAAACCAACTGATCAGTCATGACTGATGACTAACTTTTTGGTCAACGTGTTATTACTAGATGTAGGTCACCACACTGTCTTCGACAGATGCACAGCTGCACACAACTGAGAAGTGTGTTGGTCTTGGATGCTCCCCTGAAATTTAGGGATTTTTTTTAGATAGCCTATAGCTTCCAAGTTGTCCCCAGGCACTTTTTAGTTTATCTTTACAGTCCATTAAAATTATAAAAACTACAAGATCAAATTGGACTAAGGTTGCCATACCTAACAAAATGTCAATTTTGAACCCCCCCCCCAAAGCCAACAGTTAATGCGTGCAATTATTATTTTGTTTGAAAACATGTACTCTACATTACTGTGTAATAATCAACATCAGCTATATCTCTAGACACATGGTCCTACCGTATGGGAGCATCAGACCGCTGTGACACCAGTAAATACAAGGCTGCTCCTGGCTCCTGAACGCCTTTTCTTCCAAAAACCTATGACAGCGGTTACAGTCTTTTGCTGAAGCCTCATCGGAGACAGATCAGCCGCCAAAACTCATAACTAAACACATATTATGAACAGGTAGGCAGACGAATGAAACTGCGAAGACTGTAGGTTACGTACGCATCCAATCAGCTGCTGTTGCAACTCCAAGTAAGCTGATCGAGAATGCAAACAGCGCATGCGCGTTGGCTGTCACACACGTGCACACCCGAGGCAACCGGCAACGCAAATATTCAATTAATATTTTATTTTCAGTCGATGATATTCATAGTGGTAATTAAATGTCACTCTTCCGCCACGCAATATCGTCCCGCAGCCGTAGCCAACAACGTCGTTGCTAAGCGACACATGTAGCGGCATAGAGTGGTGATTTTCGGTTACTGTGGGCTATTAATATTTAACTGTTTCATAACCTATGCCATTACTATCGTGTCTAAGTCAAATCTTAAAAAGGAGAGTTAGAAAATATTATAACGGACTTAAAATTAGACATGCCCAATGATTGCAAATCAGCCGGCCGGCACAATGTTGACAAAGCATGTCCGTTACTATTTAAAGCTAAAATAAACACGCCTTGGAGCATAATAACCGCTTCATTGTGCTGGTAAGGATATTACATAAGTCGCCGGTCGCCACTACTTACCCTCAGTCGAGCTGTCTCTGGAGTTGCACATGGTCAGCCGCCAAAAGCATCAGTAACGTTATAGCAATACGCCAAAACCAGGAGACAAGTTCAAGTTCAGCAATGACTAGTATGGTATTGAACCGAGCGGAGCTACGCGTGCGCACCCGAAGTCGCGCGCGTTCCGTATGGCATCTTCTTCAGATAGCCTGGATAATAACTTTACAACTGCCACGCACACGCGTGGGCACGCGCACGAACATCACTGACTATCAAAGGAACTTGCCTTTTTCGAGTATTTTTGTTCCTACATGTTGTGCATAGTGGAGATTATCTGAACTATTTTTGTTTTTATTCACAATAATTTAAAAATACAGGCTACGACAATAACGGGCTTGCAACCAAACAGACACAACATCCTCGTGGCTAAAAATAAGGAGAATATGATACTCTTGTCCTTTACTTCTACAGTGCCTCAGTTATATATTATATATTTTATATTTTAGGGTAACAGCCCATGTGTCTCCAGTATACTGACGCTAGAGGGAGGCAACCACAAGGTTTAAAATTGTCTATTGCCCTGAAATGACTATTAGTCTACTGGCTGTAAAAAGCAGGTCCAGTCTCACTGTAAAGGGCTTCAATATCCTGGATATTGTCAATCCCATCAATCCCTTCTTGTATGGATGATTGCATGAATCTGTAAAGGATCAATGTAATTGACATTTACATACCATACAGTTATGATTAATGTGCTCAGCCTGAGAATTTTCGGTTTTATTCAGTTCCTGAAATAAGTTACACAAAAGACCTGACCATGACCTTTTAAAAGGGTCTTTACCAGTGTCTTTCAATGCTCTCTCTTTCTATTTATAGTCACATCAGAAATCCAGGCATATCCAGAGTATTATTTTGACGTGTTTGTTCTTTGTCCACACAGGATTTGCTTGGAAATCCCTGGGAATGTATCATATGTCATAAATCGATGAGGTCAAAGCAGGGACAAAACTTTATGTCATATTAATTATTTTGTTGTACAGAGGAGGTAAGGAGGTTGCGGCAGGGCCGAGGGCTGGAAAGTCCCTTCAAACTTCCAACGTTTGTCTGCTGAGCACACAGACAATAAGCTCGGCCCGCCACAACTCTTGAGAGAGCAGGAAGTGGGGATGACAGAGGGTGGGAGAGTTCAGCGGGGGTCTGCGGCCCCCCGTCACCTCCAGGATGCACCGGCAGGCTGACACACATGTTGCCGGGTGGCGGTGAGCGCACCACGTATTAGGACCCTGCCGGAAACAGGTGCCCTCGGCTTCATTGTTTCCACACCAACACCCAGAAAATCAAAACCTAAAAAAAAATGGCGGACTCCACACAAGGCATGATTCATGGGCTGAAAGAGCAAGTTAATGAGAGGAAGGAAGTCTAGGGAGGAGAGAGGGTGAAGGAGGGAAACGTGGCAGAGAGCAAAGCTTGCACTGCTTTAAGAACTTTGTTGTTTGTTTTGGGACAGTTTACATGTTGGCTAGATTAGTTCTTTTACACAAACTTTTGAAGCCCAAAACTTTTTACATAAACTAGACAAAACTGCAATTACATTCTTCCTTTCACACTCTTCACACTCAGTGGCTCTGAAGACATTTAAGTAACTTTTTCTGATACATGATATCTTATATCAATGAATATGATATTAAATGGCACACCAGACACCAAGATTCCAATTGATAGAAACATGATTTAATTTAAGTTGTATAAAACCATTCTTTGTCCAGCAAAAGAACTCCATACAAATTGAACATTGTTATTCAGTTTCCAATTGCTTACAGTTGCCTTGTCCAAATTTGTGTCTGAAAACAATATTTCATATTCCATACTTTATATTCTATACAAGACAAAGTCCTTTGCCTGCTTGGACTAGGAAACACAGATATTATGAAACACCAAAGCCAATCATATACATATGTAGACTTCCTTTTAAATATGAAGTAATATAAAAAATACTCCAAAATACCCCTGTATTTGACTTACTTATCAAAAGTCTTTTCAAACAGCATGCAGGCCCCAGGCCTCAAGGTTAAGAAAAATATTACATAAATAACCATTTAAGATTAAAAATGTCAGCTTCTTAACATAGTAATAGTCCAAACCCCTTTAGCCTGAGGACTGCATTGTAATACACTGATGAAGTGCTCCTCCAGATTTCAAATTTCCCATCAATACTAAAAACATGCTGAAATTTAACTTGCCATATTCCTCTGACATTCATTGCCAAATATATAAAAGTCAGTCATACGTTTTTGCACACTAAAAATAAGATTCTCAAAGAAAGATTTTTATTTCACTTACCACCACCACAACACGTCTCATTCATAAACTTTCCTTTATCCTTCTTTCAAACCATTCACCTACCAATACTTAACTTCTCCAGAACTTCTGTGCGCACAAAACCTAATTTCCATGTCTATCTTTCTCCCTCCTTTCTATCTCTTCACAAACCCTCAATAACACATTCCTTAACATCACCTGCATTACAGAAAACCACCCAAGATTCCTCATCACCGTTTCAGATTCATAGTAAATGCCTCTCCACTGCTAATGTGTGTTAAATCAGCCCAAAGCTCCATACCTCACCAACAACATACTGATACTAAACTGTAAGGATCCATATAGGCCACATGCCTTCTCCACATGCACAGTATAACCAGTTTTAATGTTTTTTGACACAATTCCATATCATCTTCATACTCAGGACCCTTACACCTCCATAATTTAGTGAAGATTGCTGAACCTCACTGATACTGGTGTACAACTCCATTCAGTGTTATTTGGCTCAGAAGAAACCAAAAATTAAAAACAATAAATACATTTTTAAAACGGGGCAATGGTTGGTGTGTATTTGCCCCGTTGCTACATCGATTTTCACATTCGGTGACAGATTTGGTGCGCCTCTGAATTCTGACCCCGACAGCAATGACAAATCACCAGTGGTGATGATGTAAGAGGCTGGAGGCGGAGTCAGAGGTCAGAGGTCGGAGCTCCTCAGCAGGCCTGCAGGATGGGCTGGTACGGCTCGGCCAGGACCTTGTAGCGGATCTTGGTGTTGGTGACGGCTCCGTGTTTCTGACGCAGGTGCAGACGCAGCTGACTCTTGTGGCGGAAGTGTAGGTCGCACTTCTCACACTGAGGGAACAGAGGTCAACAGATTAGATGGCATCAATACAGCAACAGAGCTCATAATGAGGATAATATGAATTTTAAACTTTACAGTGCTTCACAATCATAATTATAGCTTTTAAGAAGACAACACTGATTCTCTGACAACAACAGTCCTGTGATACTCTGTGTGAGTGTTTGCATGCGGTGTGTTTTTGTTGGTTCACGCATGCCATTTGGCTAACAGGACGCTCACCGTGTACGGCTTCTCTCCGGTGTGAATGCGCAGGTGGCTCTTCAGGGTCTGCAGGTGGCGGAAGCGGGTGCCGCAGGTGTGGCAGGGGTAAGGCTTCTCCCCTGTATGGATCAGGACATGGGCCCTGAGGTGGGCCACCTGCACCCGGACAGAACACACAGACAGGGCGCGATCAGAGAAGATGGACTGGGGTAACAGTTGAAGAAGCAAGTTAAAGCTGCACTAGGCAAGATGTCTCTGTAAAAACACACCCATCCTATCAGCCTAAATCACAAAGTGGGGCTGTAATAGAGAGCATCCCATCCACACTAATTTAGATGCCATATTTGCCCTATTTGCCTCAATGAAACTCTGGTATCAGGTATGGACACTTCTCTGTCTACAGAAAGTGACAAATCAAACGCTCCGTCCAGAGGAAGCTTGACTCGGTTTATTGGAGGAAATGAGGCAGAAAAGGACGGGAGGCGTGAGACGCAGAGCGTAAGAGAAAGAAGACGATGGCTGTCACAAGCAGAAACCAGGAAAAACTAGAGGAAAGGGAGTAGAAAAGAGGGGAAGGCATTACAAGGACAGATAGACTGAGAGAGTGAAAGATGAAAAGAACGGAAGCAAAGACAGGCACATGGAACTGGCTAAGAGAACAACTATGAGTCAAGCAGAGAAACAGAGGAATGGAAAAGAAAAGTTGAGAGGAAACAGATAACAATATAAAGGATTGTGTAAAGGAAAAGATGAGTAAACAACATTCTCTATAATCCAGTGGTGTCCAGTCCTGTTCATTTCAACCAGCTGATTTCACCAGTTTCACCATTAGATCTTTTTCCTCTCTTGTCCCTTTTGTAACATTTGGTATAAAGCGATCACAGACCAAACATGAGCGTCCTGTGTGTGGTTTATTGTTGCATCACATGATTTCTGGGTATTGAAGTGCAGATGTTTAGTTACCTCTCGCTGCTATTTGGAGTTGCCAACGTGCAAAGTTGCCTAGTGCAGCTTTAAGGGTTAGTTTCATTCCAAAATGAGATATACATCATTTGAGAAAATTGATGCCTGCTCTTACAGAATAATTGCTGGCTTGAAGGCAAAGCTCGTTATGGGTTACTATTTAAGTTATGAGTCATCTAAGACCTTGGTTTCCAAATACTGTTTTAAGACAGAATTATCTGTGTCTTATGGTATATTGACTGATGAGTTTCACACACACACACACACACAGAGTTAGACCTCACCTGAACGAATCGTGCGCCGCAGGTGTCACAGCGGTAAGGTTTCTCTCCAGAGTGGATGCGAGAGTGAGTCTTCAGGTTGGCCGGTCGGTTGAATTGGGCGCCACACACATTACAGCGGTACGGCTTGTCACCTGCCAGGGCAAAGGTCACTGTGTCAGCTGTTGGTTCACAATGTTAAGACCTGATCTAAAGCTAGAAAAGAGAGAGAGAGAGAGAGAGAGAGAGAGAGAGAGAGAGAGAGAGAGAGAGAGAGAGAGCCTCACCTGCGCAGACAGTTTTGGTAGCTCCATGGTTGCCAGAGTAACAATATGGCACATAGTAGTTTTCACGCTTGATTGTATGCTGGCTGGGATGGGCAGCTTCTGGTTCAGTGGGGTGCGGTTTTGGGAAAATGGTGCAGGGTGAGACTGAGGAAGTGGAAAAAAAACACAACCACAAACATATTTAACACACCAAAGTATTGTCTGTGATAATACTAGTTTAAAGGATTAATTAAAGTTGATATTTTGATGTTCCAGACTTTTGTGGCTTGTGCCTACCTGTTCCCTCCTTGTGTGTGGAAGGGACCAGGGGGTGATCCACAGAGGGGGGTGGCCCCAGGGGAGGGGCTCGGCCAGAACCCTCGTAGCAGGAGGCCTGCCCCTGTCTGATGGAGAAACACCCATGTCTTGTCACTATTTTGTAGTCAACCTCATTAAACAAAAACTGAACTCAACAGGGTTTCTATTTTTCATTTCTCATCTCATAATAATTAAATAAAAGATCTTTGCTATTCCAGTTTTTACAAGCTTACCTATCAATCTGACCAGGCACTTCTCCAGACCACGCCTCTGCTGGTGCTGTGGGTGTGGTGCCCGTCCTATCAGAGGAGGGCGTGTCACCCTGCAGCTCCTCTGTCTCCTCCTCCTTCACCGTAGTCACAGCACACAGAGGGTTCAGGACAATGTACTTGTATTTTTTCCAATTGCAGGCCTTGGGGTCTGGAGTGGGTTTGGTGTCACTCTGGAGAAACAAACAAAAGAACAGTCTTGTCACTTACTTGCATTTACCAGTAAAACAAAATGGGTGCCACTTGGATAAATGGTAACATAAGCTGTTTTGGTGCCATTTAGTGACAACCACACATTGTATAGGGCCACATTGGCAGTTTTCACCATTAAAATCAACCACATTTTGAATTCTAATTTCAACACTGGGTCTTCTTCAAGGTTTGCACCCATACCATGAGGTGGTTGGTAAGGTTACAGGTGTTGGATTCAGCTGGGGAGTTGGGGTGGCAGCTGGAGCGGGAGGGGCTGTCCGGGGACGGAGTCGGGGTGCCGGAGAGGGGCGAGTCAGGCTCTCGCTTCAGCCCCTGTGACCTGGGCTCGCAGGTCGGGAAAGCCCCTGGCTGCAGAGAGCCCCCACCCTCCACTGGGACCCTGCAGGAGAAACACAGGAAGGGCTGTAATGAGCTAAACCTGTCAACAGACAAAGGCAGAAGCAAACAATCACACCAGCAGACACGCTCTTGGCTACACACACACACGCACACGTACACACACACACACACACACACGCACACGCACACGCACACGCACACGCACACGCACACGCACACACGCACACACACACACACTACATTTGTTTTATATTTTAGGCATTTAGCTGATGCTATTATTTAGAGCAATTTACAATGAGTGCAACAGCAGAATAAGCTTAAATTCCTAGATCACCAAAATTACAAGCAACCAATAGTAATATATGTATGGGTCAAAACCACAGTGCTCTCTCTCTCTCTCTCTCTCTCTCTCTCTCTCTCTCTCTCTCTCTCTCTCCCTCTCTCTCTCTCTTTCTCTCTCTCTCTCTCTCTCTCCCTCCCTCTCTCTCGCTCTCTCTCTCTCTCTTGACAGTGATGTAAAATCTTTCCCTCACCTGGTTGCCTCTGCTGTTGGCAGTAATGGCTGGGGTGCTGGATTAGGCAGGTCGCCTCCTCGGGGTGCCACAGAGGCTACAGACACCCTGGAGTCCAGCTCCAATTGAGGGCGTGCTGCACTCATCCTCTCCCTGCAGAAAAAAATAAATAAATTGTCAACCCCCCCAAGTCAAAAAAATACAGAACAATACTTTAATATCTATCCAATTTGATTCAGTCTCATTAGATCATTTTGGCTCATGTCTCAGTTTCTGGCCTGACAGCAGATATTCTTCTTAGTGACATGAACCTACACTGCAAAAAATGTCTACCTTAACAAGTCATTTAGTCTATTATTGAGTCCTAAACTTGTAATTTTCTTAAAATAAGTGAATAAATCTGCCAATGCAGTTAGATAATTTCACTTGTTTCCAATACAAATCAACTTGTGTCAAGTGTCATTTTCTTGATGGTAGTGCAGTGATCTACCTTATTCTGACTTGTTTCAACATATTGACACTCATTTCTAGAAAATTCCTGAAACAAGTGAAGCTGCATTGGAAACAAGAGGAGTTACCTCATCTCATTGGCAGAATTTTTCTCTTGGTTTAAGAAAAATAAGATTTGAAGGCTGAATTTGAGACTAATTGACTTGTTAAGATGGACGTTTTTTGCAGTGTAAACATGTTGACTTACTGCATGGTGCAGCCTCTCACCTGTGCAGCTGCATGAAGGCCCGGCAGGTATCGGCCACATGATCCATCTGCAGGTAAGTAGCGACAGTGAGCACCCCAGGGACACTGCATGGTGTCAGAGGGAGGCGGGAGGTGTACATGAAGTCGAGCAGCAGGGACACGCTGGATGGGTCCAAGGTACTGGGGAGAGTCACAGTGAGCTGCTCTCCACCGCCGTCGCGCCCCTGGAGCAACACACGGCGCGAGTACAGAGAGTAGAAGAACCCACTGAGAGACAAGGAGGAAAGACAGAAATATTCAAGGTGAGACGGGCAATTAAGATGACTATCCATCTGTGCGCCAGGCGGTTTATTGGAGGAAATGAGGCAGAAAAGGACGGGAGGCGTGAGACGCAGAGCGTAAGAGAAAGAAGACGATGGCTGTCACAAGCAGAAAACAGGAAAAACTAGAGGAAAGGGAGTAGAAAAGAGGGGAAGGCATTACAAGGACAGATAGACTGAGAGAGTGAAAGATGAGAAGAACGGAAGCAAAGACAGGCACATGGAACTGGCTCAGAGAACATCTATGAGTCAAGCAGAGAAACAGAGGAATGGAAAAGAAAAGTTGAGAGGAAACAGATAACAATATAAAGGATTGTGTAAAGGAAAAGATGAGTAAACAACATTCTCTATAATCCAGTGGTGTCCAGTCCTGTTCATTTCAACCAGCTGATTTCACCAGTTAGTCCCCCCTCTCTGGTTTAAGTCTGTGCCAATTAGAGAAATCAGCTGCTGTAGTGTTTGTGTGGAATGAAAACCTGCAGACTCTTCCATGGCACAGGACTGGACACCACTGGCTTTAGAGGGAACACTGGGAGTAAGCCAGCGCAGATATAAAGCATGTCCTGTGCACCCACCTGCAGGCAACAAGCACGGCACAGTGCGCCCGGAGGTGAGCGGTGCCGACAACCAGGGTGGCGTCAGTCAAGATGTTCCTGTGCCGCAGCTCGTTCAGGTTCAGCAGGACGTCGTTGGAGTGGCGTGTGAACTCCTTCACGTATCCCTCTGCCGCGGCCTCAGTCCGCCTGTCCACCCTGTATCCTTCCACCGCTTCCATCATGCTCATCTTCATTTGAAGGAGGGCAGGAGGGAAAAGAGTCAAGGATTAGATGTTGCAGTCGGAATTATTTACAATGCATGAATTGGACTGTATGCATATTATAGTAGGGCAATTGAGTCTTCACATGAGCAGGGTCTGATGATTTGACTAATTTTAATGTGCAGTAGTGACCTACCTAGGTGTAATAGACAGAATAAATAGCTCGGAGTGTCCCAGACACCCCGACTCCTCACTGTTAGGTGAGACCAGCTCCCTACTCGTACCTGTGTGAGAAAAAAACATCCACTTGATCTTCCATGTAAACTTGAGCGTCACTATGCACATTATTGCACACATAAAGGGAGATGCAAAACAATGTGGTATACACCAATCAAACAGAGAGATGTGAAATATCATGAAAAAGATCTTAAATATAATTCAACCACTAACAGAAACCTTGTTTTTCAAACATTTCTTCTGGTTAAAAAAAGTCCCCCATTCCCCTAACTGTAACTTGAAAGTTGTCTGAATCAAAACACATGCTGCTCTTAATAAAAGATCCTTTTCTTGGCATAATGCACCTCTAGGTGACAACTTTGCTATGATTTGTACATCAACACTAGGTTTAAGGATACATCACCATTCAGAGAAAAGAAGGACAAGATCATTAACATCTCCACCTCACAGAAAAGTGAGTGACGTAAATCCAAGCAAGCAGTTATATCAGACAGCTCATGACAAACAACTGGAAAGAACAATATAGAGAAACATCTTCCAACTCACCCCGACCAGCAGGGACGAGAAATAACGTGCACCGCGCTGACGTCAGACCCGTTGGCTCAGTGGTCAGGCTACAGTGTGAGATGTCTCCAGTAAAGTAGGGGCTCACCTACTGCCTCCACTGGCTCTGAGCAAGACTGTCAGCGGCGGCTGCAGGGAGGGAACTCTTTATAATGTCGTGCAGGAAGCCCCCATACAAGCAGGGCTGCTCGTTTCCTCTTTCCTCAACGGCCCACGCGCACGCTGGAAGCAGCGCAGGAAAAGGCCCAAGTCCAGACCCTGGGCTCCAAGTATTTTTAGTGGGCTATTAGTTTTTTTAACCCCATAGCTCTGAGCGAGGTAATGGCAGGAAAGCGTAGTGTGTTTTTGTGCCACGTTGAAAAAATACATAGAGAGGACCCGTGGGGAGACGAGGTACGTGCCTGGCTGTCCAGGAGTAAGCACCGACCGAATCGAGCTTCCCCCACCAACGCTTTCCTCCCCTTCACCCCTCTCCAGGACAGAGGAAACTGTCTGAGAGGAAGCTGCGGGACTAACTACTTGTTGGATAAACAAACTATGCCCCAAAATTGGACAGATGCCATACAGGGTTGAGGTTCCTTCATTCTTTAATCACAACTTTTAATCATTTTACTGCACAATTCCCAGAGGGCAACAGATCATTTCACACCAAGATGCTGTATTATCAACAACTCTCTCAGGACATGATTTAAATATTGAAGAAATTTAGAGGCAAAAGACTTCAATGCAAACTTGTGCTATTGCTGAGATGACCGATTCAGGTCAGTGTGGTTTAATGAGTCTCCGGAAGCTTCTGGCTTGCTGCCTGACAGGACAGGCGACGCGTTATGGGGACTGAGAGGAAGGAAACAAGAGAGGAGGGGAAAAAATCGATACGGCTGGATGGGAGACACCTTCTCCTGCTTGTGAAAAACAACCTCCACCTCTCTGACTGAGAGAAATGCAGCAGACAGATGTGCAGGAACTGCCGTACACACCCGCACACACACAAACACACACGCACGCACATACACACACACACCTCTGAATGCATCCTGCAAGGCTGCTCAGAGACATGGATGAAAACGCCTGCGCAGGACATCCGTCAATAATAAACCAAGCAGGAGACAAGGGAGGAGAAGGGGGAGTGGGGGGAGTGGGGGGTGGGGGTGATGGAGAGAGGGGGAACAAGGGTTCAGAGGTCGCCAATAACTAAAAAACAAGCGGAAAGTTACCTCATCCTCAGCGCAGCCTTGGATTCACAGAGAACCAGGCGCAGGACAGTTCATTGAGCGACTGCAAAAGTGCACCGTGAACTTTATTTCCTTCACATCAAAGTATTTCACAGAAGGAGACCTTGAATGAGCGAGAGAGTATTGTTCAAGGTTGACTGAGATAAGTGGTGCTTTCAGAACAGAAACAGATGGGATGGCATTATAGTAACCTGGCTAATATAACGGAAATGGTTCTCTCATTTTCACTGATAAGAGTGTGTAGTACTGCACTCCACTGAATTTAGATGTAAGGCAAAAATGTTGAATTGATATTTTCATGTAAAGCTGCCAATTATAAGTTGGCAAAATTAATTTTGTCTGCAATAGAATATACTGTATGTTGTATGAATGCAAATGAATCATGCATGAAATACAAATCAGACAACATGACCATGTTTGGTTGTAAATCCTTTCAAAATGTGAATCGGAAGCAAAGTGTTTGCGAGGGGTGTTGAGTGCGTGTGTGTGTCCTTGCGCTTTTATTTGTTTGGATGGAGGTCGGATCAATTGTGTGTCATGAAAAAAAAAGAGAAAAAAGAAAAAGGAAAACAACGATTAAGAAAACAGAGAGGGAGATGTAGGTCTCGGCTACTTCCAGGCATTGTGAGAAGAACGGATGAGGGGGGCGGTTGAGGAAAAGTGAGAACATTACTAAACAGGTTCACCAATGGACGGAAGCCATTGAGTCTATCCCGTTGGCAAGGCTGGGCTAAGCTAATAGTGACTTCCTGCATCTTGCCCCGTCTGTCAGTGTCCATCAGCAAACCTGGTGTTACTGGTCAATGGAAAAGCCCTAGCGCTACTATGCTGCTTCTGATAAAATGCATATTGACAATAGAAACTGTTACAAATGTTAACCATCACACTGAAGATGCTGATGAACAGCTTGAAATGTAACTATGTGCTCAAGTGAAGGGCAAAGGTCAACTTTGTGAAAACCTGGGTAATTTCATGAGCTAATAAAATTTTCGACATGTATTGACTTGTTCAGGGATCTCCTCCTCAAGCCACAGAAAGGCAGTGAATCGAGGGGAATCCCCTGGTTTTGTGGTTTCCTGGTTGCTTGGACAGGACTAATTATTGTTTATCTGATAAAAACCACGTTTTGACTCTGTATTCATCGCTTGGTGCCAAAGTGTTGACAACTACGGGCCCGGCAAAAATAACACAGATCTGCATAAACTGTCTCTTCCTGTGATTGCAGAGCGCTCGGGACATATAAGGGCAAACAGTGAAGCGGTACTGGAAGGAGGAGGAGGAGGAAGCGGGGATATCCCAGGGAGAAGCCTTGGTTGTTTGTCCTCTTTTTGGCAAGGGGCAGCAATGGATTGAGAAATTAAAAAAAAAAAAGTTTCAGTAAAAACAATAACGCCAAATACTTACAAAACCCTTCCTTTGAAGAAGTGCCTTGGGGAAACGAGTGGGCCTCCAACATGCTGGGTGGGGCGGGAGGAAGTAGAAGAAGAAAGGAGGAGGGGTGAGGGACAGTTGATCCTCGTCCCCTGGGCCTCAGAATAAGAAAGCGAGCGGGGAGGAAGAGGAAAATGTGTTACAACCCTCTGCACTTGACCTCCATGCCCCCTTCTCCTTGCAGGGTAGAACACTATTAGTTAGTAGAACTGGTCTTAATGCTGGAAACATTTCAAAGATAGATAAATAGATTGATAGATAGATAGATAGATAGATAGATACTGCTCTGGCTATGCAGTAGTAGCAGAACAGGGTCTGATGCTGCTAGAAAATCAGTGATTTTCCTTATGAAAAACAAAAAAAAACTAGTTATTAGTTTTAATAAATAGAAGGATATAGTGCAATTATCATAGCAAAAAATAAGGCAGCAAAACTTAAAAGTGTAAAACAAATACCATAAACAGGTCACCCCAAACTCATTGAGTATCACACACACTGTAAGTCCCTATAGTATTATTAAAATAATATAATAGTGATTTAAGAATTAACTTAGAATATTTTAAAGGTCCTTGTTTTGAATTACCTGCTAAAATGCCAGAAAAAAGCCGCAAATGCAGTGTTTTGTTTCGAAATGAGATACCCACCGTTTAAAACAAATGGCATCCACTTTTCCATATTGACTGTTGGCATTAACGTTAAACATTAAGAGTTAGTATCCTAAGACATTTGCTTATAAAATAGTTTATTTCTAGGGGGACAGAATCGTTAGTTTTTTCCTGGTCAAATATGTTAATATGGCAATGGATGGATGACAAGCATGTTCCCCCTGCATGCGCGCGCGCGCGCACACACACACACACACACACACACACACAGTTCACGACCAGAGACAGCACGCTACGTCACACATTTGGAATGCAGTGACGACTGCTGCTGCTGCTGCTGAAGGCCTGTGGCTAACTCAGGATCCATGAGAAAGTAGGTTAACGAAGCTAAAGCTAAAGAAAGTAGTTTCCGAATAACTTTCATTGTTCTTTGCTTATCTGAAGGAAGGTGTAGTTTGTATTTGCGTAGCGCATTTAGCGCGGTAGGTGTCGGGTATTGCTTCTTCGGTTGGAGGCTTGTTCAAGTAGCCCGGAGACAAGGCACGAGCTTAACCCGAGTCGCAGTTCAAAACAGGCTATCAAACAAGTAAACAAACATATCATTAAAGTTAATTATTGCAATTAAGCCTTCGTTATATATTATTTAAGTCTCCGGAGTGGTGTATTTTGCATAGTTATGACGCAGAGAAGAACAGTTTTAGACGAGAACGAGGCAGATATGACATAGGTTTGCTATTCATTCCTATGAGACATGAATGTTTGTTCGCTTATGGTAAAACTAGCGGTTTCTGTGCGGAAATCTACCAAAAAAGCGACAGTTTTATGGGTAGTGAGCCAATACAACGTGCAGTATTCCGCTTTACCGTTTTGGTACTCTTTTTTGATTTGTAGATGAGACCGAAGGGAAGAAGAGAGGCGCTATAGAAGAACTGTTAAAGGTAGGAAATGCTAATAGTTGGCTAATATCGCTTTACGCCTCTGTTTCTGGGTATGGTTTTATCATGTTTTACGTGAGCCTTATTGTCTTCCTGTATTTTCTACAATATAACAGTAAAATAATCGTTATAAACCAACTACAATGTGTCACTGTGTTAAACCAGCCAAAAATATCCAGTCGGCCAGAAGTTAGCCCATTTCCCTTCAAAATAAAAGTGTAAAAACAATAATTATCGGGGCGTATGGAACAAACAAAGTTGTGTAATGCTGTGAAATAGGTATTTAGGGGGAGAAATACAAATATGTTCATTTTCTAATAATTATTTTGGCAATGGATCCTATATTTGTACTCAAAACCAACTGTTGAGACATTTTATTTTGAAGAGAATATACCGGATGTTCTCTGTTTTTTCTGGCTGGCTTGACACTTGTCACGGTTACCAACTTTGACAGTTGCTTCGCGTTGTCTTCGTTCACGAAGAAGCACAAGCGAGCTAAACAATTGACAAATACGTGAGCTTTTGTATCGCAAACCACATAAAATCCAGCAAGTAACATTAATCACAGAATGATAAAGCCGTTGTGATTAATTTCCTGGCCCGTCAATCCTCGGATTTGAGTGTGTGCTCAGCCGGATTTAGAAAGGGGTTTAAATCAGGTCGATAGTGGGGCAATCACCCTGTTTTTCTGCATGGTCACTGAATAATTCAAATCACACCCATGTTGATACTGTATGGGTCTAATGGTAACTACAAAAACCCATGACCAGATCCCTGGGAAGACTTTAAAAGATAAAAAGAAAGTGCAACTAAATCCAGTGCTGAAGCATTGTATTCCTGTGGCCTACATCATCCTCTCTCCCAACGTTATAATCTTCTTACCAACAAGGGCATTATTCCAGCCCCAGGACCCACATGCAATCAATTTGAGTGGGCTATCAATTTCACTACTTTGAGAATGAATTGCTGTAGTTTCTCCCAGTGTTATAGACCCGAATAAGATATTACCTTTCACACACTGGCTCTCCAAAAAGAGTAAAAAAGTGACTTAAGAATGAAAAGTGGCATATGCTTGCTTCCTATGCCTGTGGATTGACTATGCCTGAGACTTTAACCTCTTTGCTTGCTTTCTTTATTGTTGTCATTGTCCATGTTAGGTCCATTGTGACACTTGTGAATAAAATGCACTTAAATATATTAGATTTCTTTTTAAATTGATTACATTTTTCCCTAAATAAGACCAGCATCTTAATGGTAGGAGTCCCTCAAGAGGCAATCAACACTTTATCAGCTCAGCTGTGTGCTCCCGTGTTGTTATTTATCCCTAAGAGGATACATAATATATTGTTATGAGCCAGGTGCTCATGTATGTACAGACACATATCATTACACAACATTTCCTGTCTTGTTTTTGTTCCAGCTTCATTTGGAAATCATTGATACTAGTGTGTAAACAGCCAAAGACAATAACCATTGTGGTGGATAATAGCCGAGGGTAACCATGGAGGCGCACCTGTGTGTGTGTGTGTGTGTGTGTGTGTGTGTTGGAAATGTTTTGGAGGAGTGTTTGTGTCTCGAAGCACACAAAGCACACACTCGCACACGTTTTGGGGCAATGTGCAAGCCTGCTGGAAATCCCCATGACTTTCAGAATGGTTGCTCTCTTCCTGCTCCTAGCTGATTGAAGCCTATTGTTAAGTCCATGTGCCTCAGTTGCCATAGGAAACAAAGGATGAAGCATCTCTTGGTTTCCATTGGTTACCTACGACATAAATACGCACAGCAGCTGCAGCTATGCTCTTGCAAATTTGGGTGAAAGCTGAAACATAATCCTGTACATTCACTAATCTGTCAATAATGTGTCACATTGGATTGCATTTAGGGTTTCCCTGTACTCAGATGGAGGAAAAGTACTTGAGAGAAAATCAGATGTATCATACAGTCATCATACAAGATTTAACTTAATTTTTCAAAACTCATTTGCAAAGCACTTTACAAAGGAGTGAAAAAGAATAGAAAAAAATGATGAAATCGACCTCAAATTCAATCAAAGGATGCTATAAAATGTAAAATCAAGGCAAGAAACGTAAAAAGTAACGTAAAAGTAAACCACAAAAGGGAGGACAAAAACAATTAGTAAAAGATCATTACATATAAGCAAGTCTATAAAAATGAATTTTTAATAAGAAATTTAAAAGATGATACAGATATATCCAGTTTACACTCTTCAGGCCAGTTGTGCCAAAGACTAGGAACAACATTTCATCATTTCTACTCTAACAAAGTCTGTCTGAATAGCTAAGATAAATCATAACAGAATACTTTTCCTTTGTCACTGTGGCCTCAGAAGCCTGCTATGTCCGGTCCCACCTGGCTGCCACCGAGGACTCTGGATAGCCCAGAGCGAGCCGTCCCCCAGATGTCCCACTCCGGAGGCCCAGCCATCTACAGAGCCCCCAACAAGAAGGGCCCGTCTGACCCCCGACCAAAATATAGCCTCTACGACCAGAACGGAGGCGGAGGGGCGGGAGGAGGAGGAGGGATGGCCAACAGGTACATGGCTACTGGACCCACAGGTAAGACCATGCCGTTAGTCACAGACTGGAATCAACAGCAGGGGTTATTTGAAGGAAAAATCCACCCTTGGATACTCTTACACTGTTGTAATTCACGTTTGTGATTTATTCACTTTCCCTCAACCTGCCTTGTCTACTTCTACTTCAGTTATGGTTTGCCTGCATTTCCCAGAATGACTTTCAACAACCCCCAGACAGCGGGTGTGAACTTGATGCTTTCAATCAAAGGTCTTTTATCAGTCAAAGGCTTTTTTTTAATCAGTGCTTAAATGTTTTAGGGTGGATTTTCGCTTTACATCATGTCCATTCTCTGCCTCCTCCTTATTGAAGGCACATTTGAATAGATTAGATCGTTTGAAGGAAAGACTTTCCTTCTGATGATGCCCATTTTAGAATTATTCAGTCTGATTCAGAGACCAAGATGATTCAAACAGTCTTGTACAAACAGTTTTGATGTCTGTTCTCCCAACACAAGGTGGGCCAATGCATCATCCCTCTAGCGACCACTATTACTCCCCTCCCCATGGGTCCAAAGAGGAACGCAACTGGAGTCCTCACATGGACAGTTATGAGCTGATGGTAGGTGAATACTGTGTAGTTTGGCTTGTGATAGAATGAGAGTGATATCATTTGAGGCTGTTTGACATGCTTACATTTAGATCAATAACTGTGATAATTTTGTATATATTGTAATCAAATCTACAAAATGTCATCGGCCAAAATTATATTGAAACACTGGGAAGTCATCACTACATCTGATTGAAATGTTTTAAAAGAAAGTACACAGTGCTTATGTACTAATGTGTTTCTGATTCTGTTCTGCTGTTAGCACCGTGGCCCTGAAAAGCCAGTGGGCCATCACTCCAACATCGATGCTGATATTGACTCGCTCACCTGCATGCTAGCTGATCTGGACAGCCACCATGACTCCAGCACACAGGTATTGCAATATGTTCATGATTATGATGAGTTTTATTAAAGCTAAATGGAAAAGTAAAGTATTTTCTTCATTTGAATATTGGTAAATGATATTCACTTTAATTTCATAATCGGTGTGCAACATGTGCTGTCAGAATTTCATTTGATCAACTTTCTCCCTCCCCACAGCTGTATGACAACGTGCCTTACAACAAATACCTCGCAGCGGAGCACTACAAGCCTGTATCCCAGAGCGGAGGGCCTCCCCAGGGTCGGCCATCCATGGGCTACCCCCCTCATCCCCAGAGCCAATACCACCCAGCGCCCCCCTACCCCAGCGAGCACCAGGCCCCTCAGTATGCCCCCTCCCACCAGCAGGACTACTACTCCTCCTCCTCCGCCCCTAAGCCCTACCCTCAGCCCGTCCCAGCCTCCTACACCACTGCCTCCACTCCCACTGGGCCCAGGTTCAGCGTCCAGGTCAAGACAGCCCAGCCCGTCACCTACTCTCAGACTGGGAGGCAGGCAGAACAGGCCTACACCCCGCCCCCTCCCCGCCAGCACGCGTCACGCCCCCCGCCCCAGACTCAGACGGGCCCGCAGGGCTGGTACCCTCCGCATCCCAGCTCCCAAGCTCAGGAGATGCACTCTGAGGCACTGTACAAGGGGGGTGGCTCAGGGTCTGGAGGAAGAGCCAACCAGGGTCCTGTGTCCAAGAGGGGGCTGGAAAATAATCAAGCAGGGCCAGGACAGAGTGCTGCTTATCAACCTAGCAAGGTAGGGGGACAAATCTAAATCTTTGTAAGGTTACTTGGTGGATGTTCTTAAGAAATTTAAACGAAATGAACACATTGTAGAAAGTGATAGTGAGTGAGAATTTGGATAAACATACATACATCAACAGCCTAATGAATTCTGCGTGTTCCACTACTTCCCAGTAGAGGTTGTACCAGTCCTTGCCTGCCCTTGACCCATATATATCTTCATTCCTCCAGCAGGGGGCAGCGACACCCAGGCCTGAAGAGGAGTTGGATCGACTCACCAAGAAGTTGGTGTATGATATGAACCACCCCCCTACAGAGGAATATTTTGGTACAGTCCTTATTGGTAGCATTAATCAGTTAATTATTAACGTCCCCATGAAATTAACTCCCATTACCTTTACTTCCTGGAAAACAGTGTATCTTTATGGTGACCCAACCAATAAAACTATCAGAGTTTTGAACAATCCCACCACCTCCACCTCTCCCATCAAATAAAACTGCCTTTCTCCTTGACTGATATTGCATTGGTTTACATTTTTGATTGATCCCTCCCCATATAAGCACCAACATCCTGTTTCAACAGAAAATACATCAAATCAAGGAAGTAAAGATGCCGTGTCATAGGGTCTTTAATTAATCAGTTAATGAGACAGTACAAAACCTGCATTTTGGCATTTTAAAATATAATAGACTTGGTTATGTAACATTCTGACTTGCTGCTTCCCTTTTAATATTTCCACAAAGTAGTTCACATTTCACCCTTCCCGTCTCAGGTCGCTGTGCCCGTTGTGGTGACAATGTGCTTGGCGATGGCAGCGGCTGTATCGCCATGGAGCAGGTGTTCCATGTGGAGTGTTTCACTTGCATCACCTGCCACGCCCGTCTCCGAGGCCAACCCTTCTACGCCCTGGACAAGAAGAGCTACTGCGAGAGCTGTTACATTGTAAGTGAAGGAGCTGCAGAAGTGGACTGGGTCCTGGGACAGAGACCAGGATGTATCCCTTTCACAGTCTTTCTCTTGTCTTTGAGATAAAATGCTGTATATAGCTTAGGCAGTGACCTAGTGGTTAAAGAAAGTGTCCCGTAACCGAAAGATCACATCAACAGTCATGTGTCTTTTAAAAGTGTCCTTAAGCAAGACACTGAACCCATACCTGCTCATTCATTCAGCCAAAGTCTTTTATCTCTCAGGATTTTTGTATTTCAAGATTTCCTCTTGAACATTCATATGTATTGTGCTTTTTCTTAGTGTTGCTCTATCCTTTGTTTGCCTCTTTCTTGTTAGAGTACTCTAGAGCGCTGTTCCAAGTGCTCCAAGCCCATCCTGGACCGGATCCTGCGGGCCATGGGCAAGGCCTACCATCCTCGCTGCTTCACATGTGTGGTGTGTAACTGCTGCCTGGACGGGGTGCCCTTCACCGTGGACGCCACCTCTCAGATCCACTGCATAGACGACTTTCATAGGTACATACACACTCTACACACCATGTTTTAAAGCCATATCATGCTGTTGGGACAAGCTAAACTCTGTTATGTGATGTTAGGCCTGCCCAGATGACTGTTTTAACCATATTTTCATAAAGAGATAGAGAGATGTGGCATTAATTGTCAATCCTGGTGCTTGTTGTTCCTGACAGGAAGTTTGCCCCTCGCTGCTCAGTGTGCGGCCAGGCCATCATGCCAGAACCGGGCCAGGAGGAGACGGTCAGGATAGTGGCTCTGGACCGCAGCTTCCACGTCAACTGCTACGTCTGTGAGGTTAGTCAACCTTTTTTTTCCAGTTAAACCTTACAGGGAATAAATAAGAACAGTTTCGCCAAAAAGTAGTGGCTGAGACATTTGTTTGAACATGCTCATGTTCAACTTTGATTGAAGAGTAAGGGACTCTGGGATGTGGATCTAAGATGGATTTATAACATGTGTGAAAGCTGCAAATAATGGACTACAGTGATGTTTCAATGAGTTGACTCCCTGCTGCTGAATAGCCAGTTTAATGTTTGGCGTCCCGCAGCTCAGTGTTTGTCAAACTGCGGGACACACAAAGAGATTTGGAGAGAGATAAATGTCAGTGCTTAGACATTTTATGATCACTAACCCTAACCTAACCCAAACCCTAACCCTATTCATATGACTGATAAACATTTATGCAAAAGTTAGACTTGGTTCTAAATGTAGGATTAAAGTTTCATCACTTTAATCAAGACCAAGTTCAGACTCAGAGCAGCTTTATACATACTGTAGGAGCCCAGAATATGCTGGATTTGTGAAATTTGCACCAAATGAGTCCATGCGAGAGGGTGAAGTTGAGGTGACTGAAGTGTGTGTGTGTCTCTCAGGAATGTGGCCTCCTGCTGTCCTCTGAAGGGGAGGGCCGTGGCTGCTACCCGCTGGACGGTCACATCTTATGTAAGAGCTGCAGCGCTCGCCGCATCCAGGACCTCTCTGCCAAAATCTCCACTGACTGCTAACACACCTTTCCTGTCCCGCTCAGCCCCTTCAGTACTCTCGCTATCCCAGCATGGAGTTTGGTGCTGGTAATCTCAAAATCAAAACATAAATCCGTTGTGAGTGAGTATATTATGGATTATTGAGCTCAACAATCAAGGGTAACATTTTTATGCCTCTCCTTATTTCTGTCTTGTGCATCCTTTTCTTTTTTTTGGCTTTCTTGCCCACCATCATCAGACTTTCTTGCTCTAACTATGAACTGACATAAAAAATTGCAATGGTTCCCTCTGGCGGTGTGCAAGTGCAATTTCATTTGCAGAGGTGCATTCTCTCTACATGTTACTGTTAAATTCAAAAGATAAAACCTTGTGCTGGAGGGACCACCACTCCAGTTTCCTTTCCGTTTTTTTTGGTACACAGTTACCCTATTCTTCATGTTTAGTATGGTATTAGTACTACAGTGGCCCGGACCTGCAGGCAGCTAGGGCTCCACTTACCGTTAATTCACACCGCACTGCTTAACTGGCACATTATCATGTATGACTTGTATTCTCTTTATTAAAAACAATGAATATATGGAAGGACATTAGTGATGTAGACTTGGAAGAGGATGAGGTAAGGGAGGTAGAAGGATAATTAAGGTCATAGCCTCCCTCTGTGGAGTGACCAGTCTAGATGATGGGACTGGTATATTTGGAAAACACTACACTTCAAAGTGCTGAACTGCCTCAAAACAAGCATTTTAAAAGCACATAATGCAATGACAACTGTGACTGTACATAACAGGCTGTTTTGGTTAGAGAATGAAACCGTAATGTTGGAAAGCATGTAGATTTAGTGCAGTGAAGTTTTTGCAGTGAAATAGCCTCATAGGACAAGAAATGTAGACCGAAGGAATGTGTAGTAAACTTGACAACCCAGAAGTTGTTGTTTTTTTTTGCTCTTATTGAATACTCGTACAATGTTCGCTAGTACAAGTTTGACAGCTACAATCACCCCCTTTCAACATTCAAGCATCACATTATGTTGACTAGTCAGTAAATCAAAAAGGATGTTTGCTTTTTTTTTTAAACCAGCCAGATGATCCATGAAACATTTGTTTTTCAAGGCAACACAATGTGCTTTTTTTTTTTTTTTTTTTTATATTTGTTGTTGGTTGATACTTGACTGTTACATTGAAGATGAAGGTGCAATGAAGTCAAATGCTTTCCACTGTCTAAAGGAAAAACAGGGTGTTCGACTGTCACTTAGCGGCCATGAAAACATCCTATTGTCTAAACTTCTGCAACATATATGCACAATTTGGGGGAAAAGTGGCACCTATACTCTTACAAAATTACTGATAGTGCAAAAATAAATCAAATTTTAGTCCTTTAGTGCTGATTTTTACTTTTACAGACTGGATATTCTAGATATTGAATGTTGAATTTAAAGTGATGCACTTTTCCCCCAAAATGGATATATAGTGTTTTGGAGCAGAACTCTTCAGTTGTGGACTTTGTGTGTTGTGTTCATCCTTGCACTCATGTTGGCCAATTTAGTCATATTTTCTGAGACTTTGGAACTACAGTATTTATATTAAGTTTGGGTTGTGTTTAACCTCTTGTCTTTCCGTCCTAATTTTGTATGTAACTGCAAGGGCTAGAAATTTTAAAGCCTTACCTCAAGGACGTCTGATGATAATCCTTAGAAACTAAATCTGTCTGTGAAGGGTTGTCTGTGTTTTTGTTACAGAACTTGATCATGCTAAAATGGTTCATCAGCTCACCCGTTTTTCCACGCGAGCTGCATTTTTCACCTTTTTGTTAATTTATTTCATCTCATTATGTATATCAACATTAACCTGCTTTTTATCATCTAGGTAGTTATTTCATTGATGTTCATCAGTGTCATTTTAAACGTCATAACCATGCCAATTCTGTGTCATAGAAATATTACTCCTTGAACTTTCCGTTTTGTGCTGTACAGTTCCCCCACTTAGTCATCGAGCCTCGACGGCGAACAGTTCATGTAAAGTTTGAAATGCTGTGAATGCAAACTGTTCGGTAGATGTAAGCCCTCGGTACTGCAGCAGACCTCTGTCCACCGATGAATTCACACTTGAGAAGGAGGCCGTTCTGTACTGAATAAACAGCTGGTTGAATTAGAAATGCAGTAGACCCTGTGTAGCGGAGTGAGTGGGAGCGCATGTGAACCCATGGGTGGATTTTCTCCTAATGCAGGTTGTAGTAACATAATTGATTATTAAAATGTCAGTTTTTTTTCAGCAAGTTCATTGGTGTGTTTGTGTACTTTTTGAAGAAAAACCAGTATGTTCAACGCTTGATGTCAAAGAAGAGAAACAACATAAGCTTTAAATCAGTAGACAGTTTTACTTTTGACAGCGTACATTCCTGCTTAACCCCGTGACAGCCTTATTCTGCCACTCATATTTACACCAAAGTCTTAATACATACAACCTTGTCATTGTTTACAATCACATGTATGCTTGGCATCCTAAATAAGCCAGTGAACATGTAAAAGTGAGCAGATATGGATGAGTAACTTATCCCATCAACTCAAGCAGTAGCATTTTAAACAAAAACTAACATTTAACACCTTCAAGAAGAATGATGTACAACACAAAATAACAATATAGAGAGTCTTTCAATATTTTGGACGTAAAAATACTCCAGCAGCACAGAGAGCTCCTGTGCTAACACGAGGTGAACGTCTTCCAGAAGAAGTTGCGGCAGCCGGCCTTGCGCTCTCTCTGGGAGAGGGGAAGGTGCCGCCGCACCACCGCCTCCCTGATCCCCGACTCCTCCTCCTCCAACTCGGGCAGCACCTCGTTTTCCCTCGCAGCAACCAGGTCAGACACAAACTTCAGGAGGAGTAAGTGGGCGAGATCCTAGAGAGAGAAGTGAGGGAGGGGGACAGGAAGGTTGAGTAAAACATCTCAAACACCAGTTGCAAGGGAAGTTGTTCCTCCCAAAAGAATAATGATATATCTAATACAACATGCATGCATGCATTGGCCTACTTTATGTATATAAAACCAAGGGCGCAGAGTGCTTCACAGTAAAAACTAGAATTAAAAACACATCACACAGACAAAAACACCAGATACAAATTTAACAATAAAATATCAAAAATAACAGCTTCAAGAGCCATTGAAAGCAAGGGAATAAAAATAAATCTTAAAATGGTTTTTAAAAATGATCAGTGAGTGAGATAATCTGATATCAGGCAGTAGACTGTTATGCAAATGCACGGTCCCACTTGGCCCTTGGGAGACCAGCAGCCTTTGGTTAGAGGACCTAGGTGACCTCATGTTATTATAGGGAGACAGACAATTCGGAAATATATTCAGAATTGTTGTCATATTCCCTTGTTGACTAGGCTTAATCTCAAAATCATTGAACCATACATATACAACATGATTTATATACAGTATCACAACAACTGCATAGTCCTGATGGGCACTTCCTGATCTCAGCCATATGAAGCCATCCCACCATGACCGCTAGTTGAGTTGTTTAAAATGTGAATGTGAATGAGCCACCCACCTTGTCCTTGGCGAGGTCTGCTCTCAGCATCTCTGTCAGCATGTCTCTGCGTGGCGCGCCGCTGACCCTGACCAGCAGCACAGAGGACAACAGAGCCACCAGCAGGACCTGCAACTGGGAGCGAAGCATCTCCACCTCAAAACAACAAGCTCAGATCAATCCTGTTCTAATAATCCACAAGTCCAAAAAACTAAAGACTAGCCAATCAGAAAAGGGGTTAGAATGCTTGAGCTGAATGTTTTCACTGTTTTGAGTTCTCACTGGTCACGTTAGGATGTGTCGAGCCGCTGATAAATAGGGTTCTTCATCCTCGGGTCTTCCTCATCCTCAAGCCAACGACGGGATGTGATTGGCTGAGAGGAGGGAATGAGGAGGTGAGGGGTGTGGGTGTGTGGTGGAGGTTTGCTGCGAAGGAGGTGTCAGCGGACAGGATAAGGTCATCGTTGGCCATGACACAGAACAAAACAGCACCCAACAGCACCCAACAGCACCCTGCTCTCATAAAGTATCAGACCAAAACCCCAAGCTCTGACTGCAGAAATGATAAGTGCTCTAAAATGTAAGAAGCAACATGTTTCAGCAACTTTAAATGTGGTGTGTCAGGTCCAAAATTAGTCTGGTTCATAGTCAAATAGCTCCACAGAGCATGCTGACATATGACTTCACTTGGTGCCATGGTGTGTCAGTGGGGATTAGCCATACCAGCCTTGTAGGTGTCCTGTGCACAACATGAGGCCTGCATGCTGCGCAGTGTTAATGACACAAAGTGACTCAAATGTTAATTAGACGAACCCGTGTGGACCCCCCCTCCCATCCCCGCCGTCCCTTGAGTCAATGGAACATTAACATGGAAAATAAGCATCTAAAGGTCAGTAAAGGAAAGTGAAGTGAACGATTGTTAGATTAACTTCATATAAGGAGTGTTTTGGTTATAATCTGTGAGGAAGACATAGGTTGTTAATAACTAAAATAGGTAAATAGGCAAAAATAGGTAGGCATGTGATAGCTCCAGTAATAGAGACAAGCATTTGCCCAAAGACAAACAACATATTTTAAAGTACAATTGAGTACTATTGTCTCGTCTGAGGAGGTGATTTGCACTTAAGATGAAAGAAAATGAAATCAAAATGAAAATATGATTTCAAAAGAGTGGGAAGGTCACAGGATCCATCCAGCCACCCAATTATGTTAATTAGGTTAACTTGAACTAGCTTGAATGGTACTAAATCCATTCAAAATATTGCAGATTTAAAGGAGGAAATCACTGCTTTGATATCTTGTTTCTTTGTCAGTTATATTTTAATTCTGGTGATCAGCTGCAATAACTGAGCTGAGATATAGTAGGCTACCCACAAAACCATCATTAAAATCCCAATACCAAATAAGGAATAAATACTAATAAAAGTTAAGTCACCGCTATCACTTTCACATCTCATTGTGTAAATGGATAGTGACCTTTTCTGTAGCAGCATCTTCCGGTTCCCCCACCATGAGGCTCTGGCTAATCGCTCTGATTACTCAGTCCTGCATCATGCCACCTCTGACTCTAAATAACATTTTCAAAAGAGTGGAGGCTGTTGTGACCACAGGCATCCAACTGGGCTGCCTGGTACCAGAGGGAGGGGTGGAGGGGGGTCCTTCACTGTGAACACACAAATATAACTCCTCCGATCCCTCCATACCTACTGCTGCATGATATAAAATAGCATCAGTTTGTCAGGAACGGGTTAAGTCCTCCCAATTTGCACACAATTCTGTAGGATCCTTAACACCGCCACTTACACACTGATCATTAACACACATTGAGAGTTGGAGGCTGAGACTACAGCCTGGCAGTGATATCTCAGGGACAAATCACTTCTGCTGCTTCATTAAGATGTACTACAGTGGCTCCCAAAGTGGTGTTCAGCTGCTCCTGGGGCTCCTTGAGGGGGTTTAGTTTAATTTCAGTATTGTTTCACTGAACTACAAGTTAGTGTAATGACAGTAGGTTTCACTATCTGCTATTATTTCCCCATCTACAGAGCAGGCTGTTCAGTCATTTCTGTGCCAAATCATATTCAATTATTCTGTGCTGTGGGTCACTAAGTAAAATCTTCTGGGACCACTTGGTGTATTACATTTGAGTTAAGGTTAATGTACATTTATCTTTTGTTTTCTATCCATACATCCTCCTCTGTGTATGAGAGAGAGAATGGAAAGCAATGCTACTAAAGTGATAACACCCTGTGCTGGTAGCAGAGCCGGTCCTGACCTCCCTGGGGCCCTAAGCAAAATTCTGCTAAGGGGCCCTCCTACCTGACCCGTGAGCCATGTAAACCATTTGCCATTGCCACACAGTCACACCTGACACCCCAGTGCTCCCACTACAATCCAACAATGAAGCATAGCACCTGTAAATTATAGATAACAATACTATTATTAATTTTATCCGCTGCATCCGGTCCATTCAAACTGGCTCCCCCAGATTTCCTTTTATACATTTTCAAATATAAAATACTATTTATACTATGGCTTGGCTGAATATTTGATGGTTATTATTTACTGAGAAATGTGCATCCATATTGCCCAGTATGCCCAGCTAATCAACATTTTAAATTCAATATTTAATCAATAGTCAATGTCAATCCATTGCTTTACATCTTGCATCAGTCCAGAGTTGTAACTAAACCTTGACTGAGAGACTAGATAATCATTGTCGTGTTTTAAAATTATGTGTGCCTATGAGGAGTGCCATCACGCCCATATATTGTCTGGACTGGTCCCCACAGAGGTTGCTGCTGGAAAGCGCCAGTTTCATTTTGTGCACGCGCATATGAACGCATGTTCACGCGCGATGCGGTTATCTTTTCTGAGCAACAGTCTATAAACACCGTTGCCCGGCGTTGGCGTTTATCAAACGGAATAAATAGTTGTATTTAACTCTCACTTTTGTCAGGCACAAAGTCACAAAACAGCCCTGGAAGTGGCTGGCAAGCAAACAAGACACAGACAGACCAAGAGATGCACTGCCCAGCTAGGTTAGCAAGGCAGCCAGACTAGAGAGAGATGCACTGCAAGCTAGCACATCAACTTCACGTTACTGTTATTTGCCGACATCAAACTTGGAGAAGAGAGACACAAGTTTACCTGATTGCTGTTCCCGCAATTCACTCTCATGGTTTGACACGAGCGGGAGGCGGGGCCCTTGCGTAATTTGCGGGGCCCTACGCAACTTGCGTAGTGAGCGTATAGGGCCGCCCGGCTCTGGCTGGTAGACTGCATCATTGTTTGCTTGGCCTTTTGAGTAGTGTATGAAAAATAGAAAACCATCACTTCTCCAGCATGTCACTCATCACGTAGCAGTGGACATTTACAACAGCAGTGAGATACCTGACGCATCTGGCCGCTTCTTCAATGTCAGATCAAAACATCCTGTCCACTTCATCCATCCAGTCTTACCAGGAACTCAGTAAGCCTTCTGACATGGACCAGTGTGTTCTTCATGCATCACCTCCAGTGTAACTAATACAGTCAGACCACTAGGTGTCAACGTAAGACCGCATTTGTATTTGGCTCTCGCCTGTCACCTGTGGTCTCCCATGGTAAACCCACCAGCTTATGTCATGAACGCCTTAAAAATAGACTTTTAATTAATTTGCTTGCAGGTTAATTGTTTTCTGTCAGTTGTGTTCATACAGAGGGGAGCCGCAATATTTCCGTGAAGCCCACTATAAACGCTAATTATCTTATCAATTAACATATTCAGATGAGGTCAGTCAAAATGGCGACATTTCCGGAGGTAAATACACCCGACAACTTGCTAATCGCAGAGACGGAAATCTGACACAGATATTCATATTTAAATCAAGTTTTGCGTTTGTTTATTTACATCAGCCAAGCTTGACTGTGCCCCTTAAAATGCAAATAAAGTTTTTCAAAAGAATGTATGGGTAAGTTTTAAAGGGAAAAGTAAAAGCATGGCTCAACGGTAGGATCATGCAGTGACTTTGAAATATATGTTTTGTTCCAGTGTGGTGTTCCTCCTCGCTGTGCCAATCTGTATTGCCAATCCTGTGCCAGCGGGTAAGTCTTGTTCACTGATGACTGATAAACCATAACACAGACCAAACAGTCCCTGTCAGTGGTGCTTTAAGCGAGGTCCTGGGACCCCCAGAGGTCCCTGAGGAGGTTCCAGAGGGTCCCCAGGCAAAATGGGGAATAGTTTAATTTCACTATAATGCAGCACACTACAAATGATCCCAATTAGAGGATGAATAAGAACGTCAAATCATAGGTTTTGCTCTCACCACTATCATCTGTTACCTCCCCATATGCAGTGCAGAAAGTTCTACATTTCAATACTAAATCAACAACAAAAATCCTCCAATATGGCATTCCAGTCTTATCAAATATCCTATCGAATGGGGCTCTGTGGCATGACAATGTTTGAGAAACACTGTCTTAAATGGCATTATGGCCCTCTAGTGGCCCCATACCACAGCACCATACTTCAGCTGCAATTCTGACATGATACAATATGATATGAGATATGATATGATACAGTATGGGATAGCATAGGATTCCCATTGCCAGTGGCCCCGTCTCACCATACATTTGATTAGGCATTAGTTAGAAATTGACTCCATCCTTAATATCTTCAGGAACATTCCGGACTGAATGCCATGAGCGTCACTTCTGGCTTTCCATCAAGTCCAGCTTCCTGGGTCCAGCGATCCGTTTTGACTTTGAAGGTATTCATCTTTAACTGTTCATCAGACAGTTATTGATTTGATGAACCATCATCAGAACAGTTACATCCAGAATCTGATTAGCAGAGAAGATGGGAGTAGATGGAAATGTTTGGTTTCTGGTCTGGTAGACTAGATCAGTGGTTCTCAACGTGGGGTCCGGGGACCACCAGGGGTCCTTGAGGGGGTTCCAGGGGGTCCCCAGCAAAATGATGAATCGTAAGTTAACACAATCAAGAATGACTATTATAGTCATAGTTTCTCTGTTATCTCTCTACCTACAATACAGATAGTCATGGAATTCTGGACTAAATCATATCTAACAATAAAAATATTCTCAGATTTGGGTACGAGGGACAAATTCTCATCAAATGAGAGTCCGTGTCTCATGTGGACTAAATTAGGGGTCCTTGAAATGAAAAAGGTTGAGAACCACTGGACTAGATGTACGTGTTCATAACTTTTTTTCCTGTGAACTGCTGATGTCACCAGACCAGAATGGATTCCACCTCCTGTCTGACCAGGAGGCGACTCTATGTGGCTACACGGTCCTGGTCAATCCTCTTGGAGACCTGGTATTCCGCGCCTCCTTCCTGGCCTGCCATGTCCACAGCCAGGTAGACTTAGAAATATGCTGCTTTGACATGCTGCAACAACACCTCCTTTGTATACCATCCACCTTTATGGCACATTTTCAGTGAAATTCAGCAAATTTAAGTGGTTGAAGTTAACATGCTCACTCTATATTTTCCCCTCTCTCTCTTTCTCTCTGCAGCGTTCCACAGATTATCACCTGCGTCTATGGTTTGTGAACCGGCAGGCGGACGGGATGGTGGCGGCGTACCCCTTCCAGCTGCTTTGCTCCCTCCAGACGCCGTGGGTAACCAGGGAGATTGTCTGTGAGGAAAACTACATGGAGGTGAATGACTCACCTGCACCTAAAGAATCAGATGTCATTAGATTCACACTCGTTTAACAAGTCCGGTTAGGTTTCTATACCAGAATCCTTTGCTGATCACTCCCCTACACAGTATGCTGGGCCTGAAAGAAGATTTTAGCGTTGTGTGAAGGTGTGTCAAGCCATGTGTTTGTCCTCAGGTGTCTGTCCAGCGACCCGTCCTGCCTGCTTCCACCAGAGCTCAGAAGGAGGTCAGTAAATGGTCTTTCAGCTTGACTGGAAATATAGTTTTTAATGATTTTGCAGCTCTTTAATCATACACAACAAACAGAATTACCATGCATGTTTTTTGATAGTAGAGCAAAAGTAGAGTCTGCACTTAAAGCTGCTTCCAAGGTGTATGAATCTTCTTCCTCTCCTTTGTCACCGAGCAGAAAGCGGAGGTGGAAGAGCTGGATGTGATGTTCCACAGAGCCGGCCAGCCGTCCGCGTCCCGGACAGAGGCCGCTGCCCCGGGCTGCCACACTGCGCTGGGTGGCTCTCGCCTCACCCTTCGCTGCTCCTATTCCTCTCCTCTCTCATACGCTTTCAAGGTACTAAAAGGCTGCTGGGTTTAAGTGGGGATTAGACCTAGATCGATCAGTTATCTCAAATCCTTTTGTTTACAGGAATCATTTCCTTTGTCTGTCTGCTGTGCAAGATCATGCAGGGTTAGAATAGTTTAGGGAAATCCAAGATGAGATCAGATAATCCCAGGAACATAACTGTGTTCATTTTCATCCCCCACCAAGTTTGGGGTGGGATAAGGTGTATTTGTGTGTTTCTTCTGCATTTAATCTTTTTCAGATTACCGTACATGATATACTCTGGAAATAACATATTGCTGTTGCTCATGTGAAAACCTCGTAACTCCAGTTTTGACAATTTTCATGTTTTAACATTACATTACTTCTATGGGTTGAGATATTTCTACGAAACTTGGTCTTATGAAATCTTTTCAAAACCCCTTTGGATAAACTCAGAAATGCATGGTGGTCAATTTAAGAATAAGTCTATTTTTATCAGTTCCTGAAAAGGTGACGTTGTGGAGATACAAGATTTTCATTTGACAGAGACAACATATAGTTTGGTTTGAATATTATGTTCATTTTTGTCTTTTTGTCCCAGGAAAAGGGAGTGGATTTAGAGGTGGTCAATGCCACCATGCTGTTCCGACTCCAGGGCAACATCCTGGCTATTGATGCCACTGTTGCCTGCACTTTGAGTAAGCATGTTTATCAATATCACAATATTCTGGCATTACATTATACTAGAGCCTACAGCATTATATTCGAGCCTGGAGGTATGAATCCCTCTCTTCCTTATACTATTTTTTTCTTTTTTCCTCCATGCCTCTTTCCTTCCCTTCCTCCCTCTTCTCTCTCCCCCAGATGAGGCTACAGCGGACGGGCCCGACCTGCTGTGGCCTGTCCCCCTGATCCTCTCCCCTATGGTCCAGGAGGGGTTCAGGGACAGAGGCATGAGGGTGGGAGTGGAGACCCGGGTTCTGAGCGAGGGGGACATGAGAGAGAGGGGATACCGGATCGGCCTGAGGGATGAACTGCTGGAGGTCAGGATTCCTGTAGGAGCCCAAGGCGGCCACATCAAGGTATATGAATAAAATGATAAACAGTAAAATAAACATACCTTGTAGATGCCCTCCTACTACCTGATTGGTTCAGTAGGAATAATTACACATATAAAGATATATCACTAAATAAACACATTTCTGTAATGTTTCTTCATAGCAGCAAGTACATGTGTTGCTCCAATGATCAAAGTAATGAAAATAATGGAACAAGTTTGAAGCCTTTAAGGATTCCTTAAGGAGGAATATTTTCATCTTTGTATAAGTAAAATAAACATGTTGATCTCCTAACAATCACAGGTATGAACATACAACTATGACTCTTTTTAGAGCAAATGTGCTAATAGTAGTAGAGTAGGTGCCTGTTTTTAGTTGAAGTCTTCATGTTTTCAAATGTCATTATGTTATGACTTTAAGTTTCAGTTTTGACAGATTGTTTTAACAGTTTTAACATATTGATTGTTCAAGACATTAGATTTATGTATTTATGGGTGGCGTACAGCATTCATACTCTACTCCAAATGAAATAAATTGACTGTACAACTGCAAAAGTAGCTGTCACTGCGGCCTCACTTGTCACTATGTTGCATGGAGTGTGACTGCTGGATTTTCTTCCAGAGTGGAGTTGTGAAGGGCCGGTACAGCCAGTCCATGTCAGTCGACCTGTTCTTCATGCGTCAGTGGGAGGAGCAGCGCTGGCTGCTCACACAGCATCGCTCCTTCAGGCTCCTTCAGACTCCACTCGTCCCACAGACACCAACCATCACCAACAGTGAGCTGTTTTTATTTATTTGTGCCTATAAAAATGGTAAAACATGGAATAAAAGAGAAAAAATGAAGTGAGGAGTGAGACAAAGCAGGATTTTTTTAAGGATAGACTATAATCAAAAATCGGTTAAATTGCTTGACCTGTTGAGTTTATTTAAACAGAACTAGGTTGAATAACTATGTTCCTGTCTACACAAATTGGGTCTATTAATCATTTCACAGAATACTATTAAAATTCCACTGAAAGAATCGATCAATAGGAGCCTTCATGACCAATTCCCTGTCTGTTAAAGATACCTCTCTCTTACTCCTCTCTCTCTCTCTCCACAGACACTGTCCCGTCCGAAGGAGTCTTTTCTGTCACCCTAGGCATCTTCCCTCCGGACGTGTCCCTCCAGAAGGTGACAGTGGAGGGTGGTGGCGACCCTCTGACCCTGACCCTGACCCAGAGCCACCAGACTCAGAGCAGCGTGGACCTGAGGGTGTCCAGGCTCCCCCACCCCAATGGGAGCCACTCCTACCAGCTCCGTGTCCCATTCTCACACTCAGAAGTAATGCAAGAGGTGAGACAAGGTCAAGTTAAAGAATTAGGGGATGTGTGACAAAAGGCCTGTGCATGTGTATCTCCTTGTGTGTATGCTCAGAAGTGGCAGAAACAACCTCCTGTCTTTTCCAGTATATAGGTGGTGGCTATAAGAAGTACAGCCTCCCTCTCACCTTTGCTCTTTCCATCTCACCCCATGGTGAGATCTTCTACCATCGAGCCACCATAGAGACTAGTGTTCAAGAACAAACAGGTGAGTGATTGATCTAGTTTTGTTTCGTCTCTTATCATCATCATCTCTTATCATCTCTTCAGCCAGTGGGACATCAGCTTTTGATGGGAGGGGCAGAGGGACAGGATTGTTAAAAAATCTCATGGTTTTATTGGTTGGAATTTTTATGTATGCCTCCTGGTACATGATGATGTCACCACTAAAGATTTTCTGTTTTCCATCAAGTGAAAGTAATGACATTTTGATATAAAAAGGCAAGAAAATAAAAGTTTTTGCCATTTTTGGGGGGGCATAAATTGTTAAATAGGTGTATGGCATGATAGTTAAAATGAGCTAAAAAGACAAAAAAGTCATTTTTAATTTCAGTGTGATTTGAGTTTGAGTATGACCCCAGGTTCTGCCAGGCTGGAGGGGGAGTGCACAGAGAGTGGCCTGCTGGTGCTGCTGCACCACGGGGCCCAGTCTGAGCTGCAGTGGGAGCTCTTCCTCGGGGCCCGCAGGCTGGACTGGGAGCTGGTGGAGATGGGAGGGTTCAGCCTGGAGGCGGAGGACGACTACTTCAGCGTGGAGATCCCCCTCTACAGTCCCGGGATGACCTACGAGGTCAGAGCGACGACTCCTCACCATTGACACAGAGGATTGTGACCTGATATGAAATCTTTTTTGTTTTTTTCTAAATTACACTCACTCTGATGGATAATTTACATTTCTCTCTCTCAAATAATTATCTTATCTTTGTTTCCTATTTTGTACCCTATTATTTGAGTCTAGATCTTGCTTTACAGTAGCACCACTATTTACTTTATTTTGGGCCATTGTTCAGTGAAAATCCTGTGAGCTCTCTTGGTCATTAATCACTTAATTTTTCACTGTCAGTAAAAGGCTGTAAGCTCTAGATACTTAAGTGTTTATCTTAATTAGGTTTTTTTTGGTCCATTTACTCAAGTAATTCCTAATCTCCAGATCATTGAATCTGATACACAGATACCATCTGTGTGTGCAGTTCAGTAGATGAACACTCAGAGTAAATGTGAGATTAGATCCCAGTGATGGACAAAGAGGATTTTAACACCTAACCCCTGTTTACAGTGTCACTGTTGCACTCCATCATATTGTCGCTATGGTAACAAACACAATGTCACACAATGTCACAATGTCCGCTCCCTTTTGTCACTTTATTTCCCACCTAGGAACTGACACTGCAGGGTCTTGTTGCCGGAGTGGAGGTGTCTGTGGTGGATGCAGACTCTCTGAAGGTGGAGGACCGTCTTGTCCAGAAATGCACCTTTCCTGTTAGAGAACTACTAGGTGCACAAACACCTCCTCCTACACACACACACACACACACACACACACACACACAAAGTGCGTTCATGTGCCGGTGGGAAAGTCCGACATCCGGGACTTCCAAGGCTATTTTGTTGGAAAATCAAATCCAGAAGACAAACGATAAACAAACATGGACGTCCTGAAAAGGATGATGTGGATTTGGCTGCTTCTTGTTTTTAAGAAAAACACTTCAACACTCTAAGTGGATAAGTATATTATTCTGATTTTTATGCCATGTTGAGAAGGTTAAAGGTTATCATTGTGTCATTGTAAACTCGGGTAGCAAAATTCTCTTTCTGACTTTTCATCATCTGCCTTTGAATAGCACTGTACAATTCCTTTGCTGCATTGGTTGATAACAGTGGGCTGCCACAGTTTATTTATTTATTGGTTTATTTGTCAGGGACAATGCAGAAAATCATTGTTACAGATTAAAACACCAAACAGATGCACTGCATATTTGCAACCCTTGTCCCTGTTTAGGCTTTGGATCTTAGAGACATTCATTGTTACAAAAAGTATATCATAATTTCAAGAAACAAATAGATTAGGAGTGAAACAGTTGCAGGCAAATAGTAGAAGCACACACACACACACACACACACACACACACACACACACACACACTCACTAACACAACCAATGCAGTGTATTTGTGTATCCTTGACAGTATGCTTGCCAGAAGGCAGGATGGTGACAGTGGTTGACACCACCCATAGCATCCCGCCCACGCAGCCCAACCGAACCACACTATTGGACCCCAGGTGTGTTCCCGTGGAGACGGACAGTGCCAGGGCCTTGTTCAGCTTCAGCCTGGACTCCTGCGGCACAACTGTGACTGTGAGGGACTTTGATAACTCAACAGCGATGCAGCAGTTAAGCTGTTTGGCTCTAACGCATTCTAGTCTTAATTCTGCTCTGTTTCCTCAGACTGAGGGAAATGTCCTGGTTTATGAGAACCAGGTGAGATACGCTCAAGATTTTCTGCCTCCAGATGATCCTCTTATACACAGAGACTCTCCGTACAGGTGGGAAACGTATGCAAGTGAACACAAACCACAAGCGCACTCTGACCTGAATCTGTTTTGTCTACAGTTTGACCCAAATAAACAAGTGTTGATGTCAGTGTCTTCTCTCTCAGGCTGACCATCCAGTGTCGCTACCCAGCAAATGACAACAGCACCCTCCCTATCCAACACGCTTTAAACTCAACTCTGGGCCTCTCGCCCCCGCCAGTCAAACGCACACGCAGGGAAGCCACAAACACAGGTGTGTGTGTGTGTGATTGAAATCTAACCCTGATCTACTAAATATTCTTAACATTTATGTATTTATTTATCTGTATATCTAATTTTCCAATGGAAAGGAAATGGAGGATCAATATGCCAAAACAGCAAAAACGTCCACTAAGTAGTATTGTAGTGAAACTTGTGTATTGACAACAATCCAGTAGTCCTTGTTAACACTTTTAATGTATTGTTCTACTCAAATACCCAAATCTACTTTCTCCTCATATTGCACTGGTTGGATTTTCTTTGTGTATTATGGAGGGTTATGATGTTACAGATCCTGTATCCATCAGCTTTATTCATGCTGTCAACAAAACTGATGTAATGTGCAAGGTATTGATCCTCCTCTCTCCTGTCAGCGGATCAGTCTGGAGTCTCAGTATGGATCATGTGGACCTTGGCCTCCATGCTGCTGCTGCTGCTGTTCCTCTGAGTGGGATTGGCTGCATAAACCTATAAATGACCTAAAACACTAAATACACAAATGCACTTAAACATACCAGGGATTTTTTTGTTTTCTGTTCCTGGGATATTTGTTTTTGAATGTCTTTTTTCATTAATGCTTATCCTGAGTAAGTATGAGAAATTAGGTCTTATTTCTGGCTTTTTGTAAAGATGTATTCTACTCTATGATTTTATTTAAGTATTCATTAAAGACACCAGTTATAAACTCTGACATTGTCTACTGTGCATGTTTGCCTTCCAAAGATACTTTCCTAAGCCTATTATCTATCACTACTACTACCATTATAAGTATATACAGGGTTTGAGCCCTTCAGGCATTTAACAACCCATGGTACTTTTTGAAGCATTAGGAGCTAGGAGCAATATCTTATAGACCTTATATGAGGTGGAAATGGGAGGGAAATTTTACCTAATGAGCTTGATTGATTGCAAGGTGGTTCAATTGCTAAGCAACACACGTGTTACACCTGAGGGCTTCTGGTTGGTCAGTCAGTTAACAAATGACCACATAAAAGCTTTTGCAGGAAACAGCAGAGTACTCAGTGGCCAGTTTGGCTAGGATATTATAAGCAAGCAGTTGAACTCAGCTTGTGTTGTTAGCAGGTGTAGTTTGCTAGTTCTCAGGCTAGCTTTAGACACTGCAACACATCAGTAGCTATGGCTTTTGGATTGTGGCTTGGGTAAGTTGCTTTGGTGGAAATTTATATACAATAAGCTGCCATTTAGTGCTGCTGTTTTTCCTTGCATGTCTTCTGCTCTTATTTTCCTACAGAGTATCCTTGCTCCTTTCTGTGTGGTCAACCGCAAAATGTGCTGACATTCCAAATGGTAAGAATTACAAGTCTGTTTCTTGATGCACACATCTGCAGTACCTGTATTCCTTAACCCGTCTGTTCATACAGGTGTACTTGACATGGAGTGTCGGGACCGCTACTTGATGATAGCTGCTGATCTCTCCTTCACTGGGGAGGAACCTTGCTTTGAGGCTGTTGGTGAGTCTTTAATTCACCATAACCTATCTTATTGCTACCGGCAGTGCTCTTTAACCAATGTGGTGCTGAATGTTCTTCCTAGACGGGACAGGTGTGTACCCCATCACTAAGCTGTACGCAGCAGAGTGTGGCTACAGTATCAGTGTCCTACCTCTACCAGGCCATGTTGAACTTCGAGCCTCTTACTTCAGCTGTCATACTGACAACAAAGTATGTGCAAACACACAACACAAGTTGGTCAATTCAGATTACAACACCATAACATACTAATTTTACTGGTGGTTCTTTTAGGATGACAAAGTGTTCACGTTCAACTTCAACCTGATTACCCATGATGAAGGAAAGGAGGTCACCTATGCTTTGAATAAGACCTGTTCTCCCTCACTCCCCTGGTCTCCCAGAGAGGTTACTTGTGAGGTCAACTACATGGAAGTGAGCTTGGTTAAACCTCAATGACTTAAAACTACTGAGGAAGTGTTTCAATTGAGGTGTTTACTAGCTGTGGTTTCTCTCTAGGTTTCTGTGAAGAGTGACATGACCTGCCCCTCTGCAACCAAGATGGATGACTGGAATACTGCCCTCACAACTGTAGGCTTGACTTTAGTATCACTGAAGTTAATTTGTGGCCTCTTGGGGGTGTATAGTTGTAGCATCATAACATGCCATTAATTCAAGCTGCTTTAAACTTTTCCCAGGCCTACGCTACCGCCAGTTCAGACTGGCAGGTGATATTCCAGAAGGCGGGGCAGCAGCTGACTCCCATGAGCCTCTCTGAGGCTCGTAAGCAGAACTACGTGTTTGACGTGACTGATGGAAGGCTTGTGTTCCGTACACCTTATGGACAGCCTGACTCATTCACCACTACGGTAAACCATTTCAGCATCTCTGCTACAACCCAAAACTTGAGGACCAGACTTGTATGTTAGTGTCTCAGTTCCTCTGCATTGTGTATTTCCCTAATTTAAACACCTGAATCCTGAATTTGTAGGTGTATTTTCATTTGGCCAGATGCATCTAGGTTTGAGAGTTTACATGTTATAGGCACTGAGTCCACTGAATGAACTCCAACCCCTGCTTTCATAATACTACACAGCATATGATGCTGTAAAAGCACTTGCTCAACAGTACTCTGGCCATCTGTCTCTCTCCAGGTGGATGATGTGCCAGTAGAAGTGGTTCATCCAACCCTGTTCTCCAGACAGAGTTGGATTGTCCTCATGGTAGACCTGGTGGCTGCTTGCTCCATGCGTCAGTACTCCACTCATCTGTTTTATTTTTCTGCTTGACTAATTTAACAGATGAGGCTGTAATGTTTCTTGTCATCTCTGCAGATGAAGGGTCGTATGATGGCAGCCACCTGGTGTGGGAGACTCCTGAGGTCCTGCACCCGCTGGCCTATGGTCTCTCTGGTCTTGAAAGCAGTCAGGTCAACATGGGTGTCAGTGGTGGGCTCCTGGAGCAGCCAATTGTCGAGGAGAAGGGCTACATCATGGAGAAACATGGTGCCATAGTTCAGATCGGCATCCCATATAATGCTGAGGGAGGATATAGGAAGGTCAGAATGCACAATGACATGTGTCAGAAGCTGCACTAGGCAGGACTTGTGTAAATGTATTTTATCAGTCTAGATTAAGTGGGGCTGCCTAAGAGTCACTTTACTGACAAAGTATGTCAGTAAATATCTTGGTGCAAAATGACAAACTAATGGTTAAAGGTAAAACTTGATGGCAACAAGAACACAAAAGCTGGACTGCATGGTAGAACTGCAGATGTCTAGTTTACTGACATAATGGGTAATGGAAGTCATTCAAACTCTCCCACTGCCACTTGGGGCCACAAGATGCCTAATGCAGCTTTATATTTTTTTTCCAAGATTAATGCTATTGATTAAACATGGCATGATTAACCTGATGGCAGTTCAATCACAAACTGGATGCATCTTTGCTTCTCAGAGCTTTGTGATGGACAACTTGTACTATGAGTTCTACATCTTCCATCTGTACTTGGAGCAAATGTTTGCAGATGAGGATCATGTTGATACCAGACTCCGCTTATTCAGACCGCTTGCCACACCCATGCTGTCACGCCCTGCTTTCACATCTAACAGTAAGTTAGGAAATAACAGGTATTGATTTGTTAAATGTCCAGTGCAAATGCTCATCTGATGGCTTAACATTTCAGGAACTGTCCTTGAGGAACGTATGTTCACTGTTTACCTTGGAGACGTCCCTGAGGATGTAGATTTGGTGTCCCTTCAGCTGAATGGACAGGACTTTGCTGTGCCACTTATAAATGCAAGCAGCCTCGCCATCTCAAAAGTCCTCCAGCCCAATTACACCCATGGCTACACTCTCAGGGTGCCTTTTGACAACGCTGTTGTCTTAACACAGGTAAGATCAAAAGGACCTGAGCTAGGTTGGTTTTTGTCAGGAATCCTTGAGGGGAGCTTGGTTCACTGTTTTGGGGATATCAACTGCCAGCCTGTTGTGGTGTTAGGATTGTATTTCTTGTCTCCTAGCTCTCCAAAGATGGTGTTCTGCAGCATGCCCTGGACATCAACTACACACTGGCCATTCTGCCTGAAAACGAGGCTTATTATCACCTAGCATCAGTTGTGGCATTGATAACTGATGTCTGTAAGTTGAACTTGACTTGGACTTATAAATTCTCAAGCCTGTTTCTAAGCTCTGAACAGAATTTGCCCATCTACTTCTCTACAGTTCCTCCATCCTTTGAGGCAGTCTGCTCTGAGAAGGGAATCAGCTTCAAGCGGGACCACCAGCCTTATGACTACCTGTGGCAGGTCTACATCGGCCCTGACCCGCTGACATCAGAGCTGGCAGCTGAGCAGGGTTACATCATGCACAATGACAGCCAGAGTCTGCTCCTGGATGTGCCGCTCTTTACAGATGGCTACACCTACAAGGTACAATGACAAGAGAACTTTTTGGTGTTCTGAGGTACTTTGACAAATCTCCAAATGATTGTCTTACATTTGGTACAATGACTAAGCCATATCTGTCTTGTTTGTAGGACATTGGTTTGAAGACATTCTTTGGCACCTTCAGTATCCTCGTCCGGGATCCCAAGACCTTGGAGGTCCAGGGTTCTTCTGTCAAAACATGTCCCTTCACAACTGCTGAACTCATTGGTAAGGACATCCTAGGTTTTCACTGTAGGCACTCGTCTTGATATGTAGGTTTATAAATGTAACACTTTGTCTCCAGTGTGTTCAACTGATGGGAAGATGGCAGTGGTGGTTGATGTTTCCATGGCCATCCCCAGTGGAGGGATCCCTGCTAGAACCTCCCTCCGGGACAAACACTGTGGACCCAAAGAGGCAGACAACACCAGGGTTCGCTTCTCTTTCGCATTGAACTCTTGTGGAACCAGAGTTAAGGTACTTCTGTTAACTACTTTGACTAATCCAAAGTTATTGAAACAGATGGTATGAAACTGGGTGATTGCTTCAATTGGGTTATGATGGGTCTGGGTGAAACATTTGTTGCAATGCACTCATTGTCATAGATCTGTCACTGTCTAATGCCTTTTGGCTTTCCTCAGCTTGGCAGAGATTATGTCACCTATGAAAATGATATCATCTTCAACCAGAAGCACCTCACTGTGAAAAAGCCACTTGTTGCCAGGGATGCTACTGACAAGTGTGTACCCACTTTTTTTTTTTTTTTTTTTGGTCTTTAAAATTCAACTATCCATATATTGCAAATGCATTTCTCCTGAGGTCCATAAAGTTTTCCCTCTTCACCTACAGGGTGACAGTAAAGTGCACCTATCCTCTGGCCGGGCTCCATCGGCTCTTCTCAGTGCACAGGTTTGAGTCTGACATGCCTGGTGTTGGACGCATCATGCATGAGAAGATCCCCATGGAAGGTAGGTTGCTGACTTGTTGCACCACATGGACAGTTTTCCTTCACATTGAATGTTGACTATTTCTATTTGTACCATAGGTATACAACAGAAACCTCAGGTTCCCACAATCAACCAGAAACTCCAGTTTCCCACCATCAGGCCAACCACAGGACTTCAAACAGTGTCAGTGTCCACTACCAGAAGACCCAACAAGCTGCCTGCCTACCACCCCCCTGCTCAGTACATCAAAGTGTTCAGCTTTCTGAAGGACTTCACCAACAATCTGTCTAAAAAAGGTGAGGAACACTTAATCAAATTGGTAAGGTAAAGATGGAAATATGTGATTTCTAAACATGCATGTTCTCTCTTCACAGGAGCCAAAGGAACTTCACAAGTTAAAGGGAATGCCACAGTAGTTTAAAGGAATATGAATAATGTGAAATTTTAATGTTGTAATAAAATGTTGGTCTTAATAAATATTTCCTTACAATGCTGTATCATTCAAATGTTTAAACACTACATTTAAATATGGCCTAGGTTAAATGCAAAGGAAATGTGAGTCAGCAGGGGACTTGTTGGCAACTAGTTTTGGGTTGTGATTACAAATTAAATCTTAGCTTTCAGAACTTTAGGCTTCTGTGAAGGGAAAGACTGGTAACTTGTACAACTAATTGGCTTCAAATGCCAACAGGTCACTGCATCTTACAAATTCCACAGGAACAGCTTGCCCTGTGAACAAGACACCATACTGCTGTTCAACTGCTTTTAGACAGGCTGTCAGGCTTATACCATAATTTACAATCCCCAACAACTCAATCTTTTGCTTGTCAGGAACTTTATGCAGTTCAAGACAAATTCACCTCGATGTGGCTTGTCAACTAGCAGTTTAGACATGTCAAGGCTGCTTGTGGTTAAATAACTTGGACATAAAATGTAATATGCACTTCAAATGCCCTTGCCATAAATAATCCCTTTCCTTGATACTTTATCCACCTTTTCTAGTCTTGACATTACCAATGCTTTTATATCAAGCAACTTGCATTGATTAAGTAGTATGGTACCGGAGATGTGGTCTCAAGGAAAAATTGTAGACTATCCCCCCCCCCCCCCCCAATATTGGTTGTCGCCTGTCCTAATTGGTAGCACCTGTTGTCTGAATCTTTTTTGTGGGTGAGTGCTATATGGGGTCGAGGGTTAACTCGGCGCTAATATCGAAATTATACTACACGACGCATTGAATTTAACGTGACAGGGATTATATTCGCATTAACAAGTAGAAAGGCACTCGGAGAGCGCAGACCTCCGCCAAGGTTCGTGCTGTTATTGCTTGTTCGTGAGTCGGATCCGTGCTACACCCTTCCACGAAGTTTCATGAAAATCGGGCCAGTAGTTTTTCCGTAATCCTGCTACCAGACAAACAAACGGCACCGAAAACAACCTTCTTGGCGGAGGTAATTATATTGGATTAGTCAATTGGAAATAAACGTGGATCTCATGGATTAAGGCAGCCAGCAGGGGGCGCTAGCGGTCACTTTCACTCCCGACAAGGTAAATCCTGTGCACGGCAACACTACTGCTGCATGTAACCTTTTGCGCTCAAACGTGCAGATTTCACAATTTCTTGGCACTGCAAAGACGAGGATAAACATGAACGACCAGCAGGAAAGTTTTGCCGTGAGTTTTTCTGTCATTTCAAAATTAAACACTTTTTTTTACTTGACAGGAGAGTAGATTCTGTAAAGTGGTGATTATCTATCAGTTTAGCATTGGTTGTGGTTGCATCCCAGAGGCCCAGGCAGGCTGTGGTCCCCCCTCTCTCCAGCAGGACCCTGCACCACCCCTCCTTCCTGCCTCTGTACATGTCAACAGCAGCAGCCCAGCACCCCATGGACTGTAACAGCCAAACAGGTGAACACTCTTATCCCAAATTTATTTTCATAAATTTTATTGTGACAACTGATTATGTCTCTTCCCTAGTCCCTCCCATAATCCCATCCGAGTTCTTCTACACTGACCCCACTATGGGCCGTGGGAGAAGGATCCCCAATATAGTGAGCGACTTGAGGGTGAGTGTGCACAATGTTGGGGGTTGACAAGCCTAAATTAAGTCCATCAGTTGGTTACACTACCCTTCACAATGATTTATAACCCAAACCTCATGGTACTTTCTAATGGGTAGCATAAATTCTTGGATGACAAAATGAACACAGTCTAAGTCAATTCCTAGACCAAGGTCAAGACTGAGACCAAAGCAAACTGAGTCGTATTCAAGACCAAAATAGCCAACAAACCATGTAAATGTCTTTCCAAATGCTGAAATAATGAGTAAGGAGTTTCTTAAGGATGAACAGAGATCAGTCTAGTAGATCTATCTCCAAATCTACTCTGTACTTCTCTACCCGTCAACATCCAACTAATCAATACATAGGAATTGACAAATCAATGCATTGAAGTTTGAGGACCATTACATACAGTAAAACCCCTTAGATTTTTTGCAGTGCTGGGGGAAAAAATACATGATAAAAAAAAAAAGAGTCAAAATAGGCATAAGACAGAGACAAGTCTGGGACATCAAAACCACTTAGACTCGACTCAGTATGACACCACACAGTATTCAAATTCAGTGTGAAATGTGGCAAAATGTAGCCGCCTCCTCTGCAGTGAAAGAGAAAGGGCAGAGCCAGTGTTTACCTCAGTATCATTTCAAATCATGAAGCACGTGAGACATAATGCCTCTGTCAAAAGTTTATCCAGATTACCACAGATTAGGAGAATGTAATGAGCGCAGGTTGGGGGGTGACGAGGGGGGTCCCCACACTGTTTCCCGGGGGGCAGCCTGGCCTCGGTGCCCTTCGGGTGGGGGTAGAGCTTATGGAGGGGCTCAGACAGACTGGGTCATTTAATAAGATTGGCTCTGTTCTGTCAGACAGAGCTAAGACCCCGACTAGGGGATTGGGAGGAAATTGAGACCAAGGGCAAAGCAGGAGACGGTGTGTTTTTGTCTCTGAATGTGAACAGAGGTGAGAGTTGCATTTGGCTCCACTGTTACACTGTTACTGTTGTTTTCATTTTAGGGAAATCATGATGAAGGCATGATGGGAAACCACTGATGATTGAAGTTAACAGCACAACATGAGAACGCAGGGAAGGGAGAGGCTGCAAGAAAATGAAATCTATATTAGAAATGAATGGAAATTGTGCCTAAAATAACATGAAAAATGGCATCGCTACATGTAAACAGTGCAAAGTGGAGTAGTTTGAGCTTGTTGTTTCATTGTGGCTGGGATATAATTGACAGGTGTAATGAGTTTTTAAAGCTGCACTAGGCAGGAATTTTACATAAACATACACCAGCTTTATCAGCCTAAATCACAAAGAGGGGTTGCAATAGAGAAAAGCATCCCATCCCGTCTAACTAAGAGTAGATTTGCCCAAATTAAATTCTGGTGTCAGATATGGACACTTCTCCGCCCATAAGAAGTGAGTCCAGTGTTTTTCTGCTCCATTTTGCCATTAATACTATTTTTAAACTTCCTCTTACCACCCCTCTCCCATCTCTCCCCTCATCAGGTTTTTGAGTGCTTCCACCTCAACACCCCGCCGCCAATTATGTCCGCCTGTCCCGCCCCACCAAACCGACCGGACCCATTCAGATCTGGGCCGCACCCCACCCGGGAACTGGGCAGCCCCACCTGGAGAATGCAACCCGTCCTCCCGCCCAGCCGGGTCGTTCTCCAGCTTACCCAGGAGGAAGACCAGGCTGTTACCAACCTCCTGAAACTGCACCACCATCAGCCTATACAAAGACATGGCGATGAGGCCTTTGTTGCTCCCCAAAATGACCCGTCCGGTGGCGTTGAGTCACTGCCGGACGACATGGACATGGACCTCAGCCCGTCCCTCAGTCACCCTGCACCCATGGACCCCGCTTTAACCGAGGAAACGGACGAGCTCTTCCATAGTGATGTGCAGTATCCGTGGGCGGCCATGTTGGGGAGTCAGTTGCATCAGGGAAGACTTTGGTCAGATGTGGAGCTTGAGGCAGCGAACACCCTCTTGACCCACTTAAGCCTGTTGGAGGAAGACGGGCTCTGGAGCTGGAACCAGCATGGACCAGCAGTAACACTTCCTGATCATCTGCCGTACGCGCTTCAAGAGGGTTCGTCAGTAAGCACTGGTGATGTTCATCCTCTGGCATCATCTCTACCAGCATCTTCGCTGCCGCCGTCTTCGCTGTCCTCAGACTCGGAGGTGGAGAGCGGGCCGAGCGTCTTTGGAGATTTGTTGGGAGCGAGGGACGGGACGCTGTCAGAGTCTGAGGGGGCCGCTGTGCATGCACTGCTGAGCCTCGGAGACATGTGATCCCCGCACACGCTGCAGTGATTTGTCTTAAAATCGTAGGGCCTGTTTGTTTTTTTATAGCACCTTATCACCTACCTCATAGAAACTAGGTGGGTTTTGCCTACTGAGTGCCTTTGTTTTTGCACAGATTGTTCAGAAAATGTTTGTACCTATTCAATTTGAATGAGTTTCTAAGCTAAATTTCTATCTCAAAATGCATGATTTTTCTAGGATTGTACTTTTTTTATTTCTCACTTGAGAACACAAAATTGATGTGAATATTTTTTGCACATCCACCTAGTATTGCCCATGTGCCTTGTAATTTTCTTACTGTCAGTATTTAATAAAAATTGTTCTCAGCTGAACTTCTGTTGCGCAGAAACGAACACCCTCCAGTGAAAAGGTTTTTATTAAGAGCACTACTACTGTTTTGAAGGAGAGAACCCCCTTCCCCACTCAAACGATATTTACAGCATACATTTACAGTGCATCCACAGATTCCCAGTCTTCATATAGACTGCAAGCTACAGGGGGTGCTATTATGCCACAATGACTAGTGACACTAGTCACACAATCTTGTCTGATGAGAGCTTGAACACAACAAGCGAACATTAATATGCATCTTCAAGGCTCTTGTGCTAGATTTGATCATGATGGAAGTCTTGCCGTACAGTTCTGTCACATATTGAACCAACCTATAGTGTGTGATCTGAGTGACTTGTAAAAAGCAATAGATCTTGTGGAACTGATTCAAAGGCACTTCCTGATTAGATTTCTTTATAGGATAGATTCTTTTTTTTAAATTTCAACTCAAGTCTTACCTGTTTTTTTTTACAAGGTTCTTGTAACGTGTATGCATCATATCCTGTATTCATGCACCTTGTTGACACAGATGACAGGTTGTCAGGTATTGCAGGAATGATATAATTAACTTGTATGCATGAGTGCTGAGACGGTGACAGGAGAAGTCAAGTGTGTAATGGAACAACCGGCTTTCTTTGCAGCAGTTTCTGATAATTGTCCAGTCCGGTAGGGCAATGGCTAGCATGACGGGCATTTTAAATTGGCAGTTCCATATCCGCACCTGGGGAGACCGATGTGTTAATGCAAGACTGCATACACATGAAAAGAGATTTATTCTACACCAGTTATGCTAACCCATGCTGCTCTCTCCTTCTCTATGACTGCACACATGCACATACACACAGGTATAAGTAGTAAATGATCCACTTGAAGGTCCAAACTACTTAGGCACGAGACAAGCGCGCGCACACGCACGCACGCACACACACACACACACACACACACACACACACACACACACATTCCAGTAACATAAATAGGGTGACTATTGGTCAGTTGAAATCCAGGTCCCGTTCAGTAACGCAATGTCTCACCACTATCATCGTTCTCCTTTTATCTTTCATTTCCTGGTTCCTAGAAACTGACAGTTAAACCATAACCTCCCTGAATGATCTTTGTACAAAGTTGCTCAGAAATGCACTCTTTCACTTTTAAAGAGTTTGTCTTAATGGGCAGTGTGTAGGCAGTGTGTTCCTCTGCCCTCGTCCATTTAAACATTATCAAATGGTCCGGCAGCCTTTTGTAAACATCCTCAGTCCAGTGACTCTAAGGAATGGTGAGACCCTTGGTGTTGGCGACAATGCTTGCGGCCTGCATGACTCTGTAGCGCTCTCGGAGGTTGCGTCGCCTCACATGCTCGTTGGTGATCTCTAGAACGTTTCCTACAGGGAACCAGCCCTTCTGGCCGTCTGACAGGCGGATCCCCTCGCACCAGCCTGGGAAACATTGGAAGAATGGGAGGAGAGGGGAGGAGGGAGGAGGGGAAGATTGGAAGGTTTCTGTATCGTTCATGCGAAAGAATTCTCACAAAATCAATAAACTGCTAAGGTGGAGGGTTGAGGATTGAAGCAAGCAATTGTAAGGATCAGGGTGTACGCACAAGCAGAGTAGGAGGAGGGTGTGTTAAATATTACCACAGAGTAGTTTCAGTACATTCTACTTTATTAATAGGAAACCTGACTACGCCGCATTTTACACTCTCACAATCAGACTGTCTAGATCTGCACACACTGATAACATCACAAGTTAGACAAATGGAAAAATGCCATGTGACAATTTGATATGAATAGAGAGACTGTCGTGCGTATCACTTTAGGTTTCATTTTACATTTGCACATTACATTTGTCTCCTTGGCGTCAGCTAATGACAGTCCTACCAATAAACAGTAATCAACCCTGAGGCCTTGGCTTCCCGCTGTGTTCTTACCCTCGTTGGTTTTGCGTAAGACGTTGATGATCTCAGTGGGCTCCAGGGTGAGCTCGTCCGCCTGCTGGGCCATGTACTGGTCCACACACTGTACCTGGGGACAATCTGACACACACACACACACACACACACACACACACACATAAGAAACTCACAACTATACAGTGTAATTTGTGCCTGTGGAAGACAAAAATGGATGCATCGCTCTGTGTGTGTGTGTCCTCACCCCAGTCCTCATAAATCACCTCCTCTTCATCTCCGTCTGGGTTGGTGGGGTTGGGGAAGGCTGCCATCCACCTGTGCATGTCTGACCTGTTGACAGAGACAGGTAGCTGAAGAGCGTAAAGTAACTGGGCCTTGGATTGAAGTGTCTGATGTTGCGGCACTACTTTGCTGTGTGTCCATATTCGGCCTGCAAATGCTCATTTTGTGTCTCCCTTGGCTGTATTTAGTAATGTAAATTGTGTTGGAATAAGACTCTAAAATCCTCTAAAATTATACATAAATAACTTTTTAGAATTTTTATACTGTTTTACTTTCTAACACCCATGAACAGGCCTTTTTTTAACTGCCAATTTTTATAATTTAAACTTCTATCTACCATGATTTTATTTATTCACTTGTACATTTTGCCTTTCCTTATGCTATAAAGCACTTTCTAACATTTGTTTTGAAAAGTGCTATACAAATAAAGTTTGTATTGTTTTGTATGTGTAGATTTATAGGATTTAGAGTGACGTGTGACCAGACCAGTAAGAATTCCTAGCGGTCCCAACAAAGTATGAGACTTATGGGACCTTGCACATAATAAAATGAAATAAATAATACACACACAAACACATGAATGCAGATACACACAGCCGCATGCATGTGTACACTCTCACACACACACACACAGGCCTACTCACTGGGAGGGGGCTTTGAGCAGCCTCTCCATCATGCGTCCCTGGTGGTTTTCCAGCAGGGTGAGGTTGAAGCAGTGTTCGTAGGGGCTGGGCCCGCTGGCACCCTCCTCTGCCGGCTGCACCTGCACCAGGGAGCGATGAGCGTGGTCCAGCACCACAAAACGCTCCGCACTGTTCAGAAAAAAGGAGGGCAAGTCGGGGTTTTTATTAATATTACAGTTTGTGTAGTTCTCCCCCTTCACTTGACAAATCGGTGTGCCAATGAAGTTGTTCACACCAGTGTTGTAAAAAAAGTGATATAGCTTTGTTCTCCATACTTCCCATTTTAGAGTAATGGTAGGGTTATCATATAGTGGTGGGGAAGAAAAAACAAGTTTTATATCTCTGGATGGCTCCCTCAAAAACACCTAAATGCATGTTGTATGTATGGACACAAAATGGTTTCTTGACACATTGGTGTGAAACCAATTCCAACTTCATTTGAGGAAATCTATTTATGATATTTAGTTTCATTTTCTATATGTATACTGCATGTTATTGCTATGTATTTTCCGCTCTCGGTGTTGCCACACTGGAATAATAGAGATTGATTCTGCTTTTCTTCTCACTCTACACCACTTCCTACTACATTTCTACATTTGAGGAAGTTTGGAGTCACTCAAGTAACAATCAAGGAAGTTTTAGAGTATGTCACACTTTTATTGTGGATGTGGTCAGTGGTCACGTTCTCAATCGTACGACTGTGGCAACACAACCATCCATCAGAAGAGACAGTTGGAGAGTCGTGCTCTGCACAGCTTCCACGATTGGCTACAAACTCCTTTCTGTATCCTCCATCTAAAACATCCAACTGAACCCTAACATGAGTCCACAGACCCTTCTCACCCTGCCAGCTCGCTTTTTAATCTCATCATTGTCTAGCAGAAGGTTTCAGAGCATAAAGTACACAACTCGTGTAGTACTATTTAACTCTGAAAGAGCAGCTGTCCAGAAGCTGGTAAACAATCTCACTTAAAACGTGTACAGCAGAACTTTATGGGGAGTACAGTATGAAGTTTTTTGTTTATCTTCAGAAAGAGGAGATAGGTTGCAGCTGCTGCTTGAATAAGGCTTACTAGCACTTTGTTTAGGGCTGGACAACTGGGTGCACTGTTGATTTAGCCCTGGCTCTAGCCCAAAGATGTCTGATTGTAAGAAGTGTACTGTATTGTGTGCTGTATATGTGCTGTGTAAATGTTTTAGTTTGTGTTCAGACATGAATACCAATCGGTTTCTGACTGACCCCTTCTTGGCAGCGATGATGAGCAGATCGTTGAAGAGGAAGAGATGGACGGGGGTGAACTTGGCCCTCATGTTGAAGAGAGTTCCTCCTTTGGACATTTCCTGCAACTCTCCCTTCTTCTCCAGATATCGTGTCTGGGAGATTATGGGGATGGCCTGGTGAAGAACAGGGGACAACAAAATGAGAAGGGAAAGCAAAGATGGCATAAAAAAAATTCAAATTTAAATAAAGAGGAAGGGAAAGACAAAGTAGCGGTTGGACGCAATGGAGAGAAACAGAAATATGACATATGCTTCATATTTCTGTATTTTCCCTTTTTTGTTTTATTGACTGCTACTTAGTTACTAACCACTACTGCCTCTATTTGTGTCATGTGATTTTTTGTGACTTGCTTTACTGACCTAACCCTTTTATTTTTATATAATTTTTACTTGCTATGTATTTGTATACTGTTTTTATTTATGCTCAAACTATTTCATGTAAAGTTTCTTTGAGTATCTCGAAAAGCGCTATACAAACACAATTTATTATTATTATTATTATTATTATTATTACATACAGGGAAGTGATCCAGACACAAAAAAGTACAGAAAAGGCAGGAACATTAATCTCTCATTAGAAATGAAGTTGAGTGAAAACGGAAATCCTGCAAAATGCTGAAAGGAATCATATACCTGCATGTGCATAAAGGAATGTCATCAGTTCTCTGTAGTGTCTTATAGCATCGTGTTTGTTGTGTTTGTTGTGTTTGTTGTGTTTGTTGTGTGTGTGTGTGTGTGTGTGTGAGAGAGAGCTCACCTTGAGTTTGTCAAACTCCAGTGTTTTGGAGAGGTGGATCAGCTCCTCCACCTGCTTCATCTTCCCCACCTGCGTGTTACACTCCTCAATGATCTGTGTGCGTTGGTGAGTGTGAGAGCGTGAAAAGAAAGACAGAGAGAAACCAAAAATTATAAAACAAACACTTTGCAACAGTCAAGAGATTCTTTTCTTTTCACACGTAAAAAGAAAACCCATCCACCTCGCCTCTCCCTATTGAAAACTGTCTTTCTCTCAACAGCAGTATCAGGTTCATTCCCTTGACAAATACCCTCTCCCTGGTTAAATGACACAAAATCTCTCTATCTCACTCTGCCATTGTCCCCAGTGACACCTATGACTCACTGTCTCGCTCTGGAGCTCACTCAATAGGAAATCCTCCACTCAGACAATGGAGGAGGCCGGTGACGTTGCTTTTCCAGAGACATGCAGAGCGCTACAGACTAAAATGACCTGGATTTATTGGCCGAACGAAGGGTAAAGGGTGCAGGGGGTGAGCGGCGTTTACCTTAGACACCGAGTCCAAGGCCTTGGAGGCGGTCTGCTCTTCTTTCGTCCCCTCCTTTGTTCTTTTCAGGATGTTCTGCAACGACCAAACAACAACTTTCTATTTTTGCACCCCAACAAACAAGCATGGATGGAAGGATACATTTTTTCCGACAAAAAGCAAACAGGGGTCATAAGGTCGGGGCGAGATTAGCTCGTGTGTTTGCTTATACGTCAAGAGGCAACGACTGGTGTGAGCGGGGAAGATTATGCTGGAATGATGACATTCCACAGAGCAACACACCGTGATGAACTAGTGCTTTTCAATGGCATCTAGGAGGGAAGGAGGAGGAGGGGTCAGTTATGCAAGAGTCTACTGTTGGAGTATGACAACTATCCTGTGGCATTTTGTTACTCACTTGGGAAAAACATCAAATTATTGAGAATTGTTAACCTTCCCTGCTTTTGCCTCATAGAAGACAAACCAGCGCCACATAGCTGCCTGTTGTCTTCCTCATACCATATGGCTTTGTATATTTTCTTCACTGTTACCGTTTATTTTTGTGGTAGCAATGGACTACTGTTCCCATGATGCCGCTCACCTCAATGAGCATCTTGATGCGAGTGATTCGCTGGAAGGGCAGCAGCAGGAAGGACATGAAGGGCAGCCGCTGACACTGAGGCGACTCCTGGAGACGAGTGATGACTGCAGCGAACTGCACGCTGTTCCTCCTGTGGAAACACACACACACACGCACACACAAATGTAATGTTCCTGTGGCTGTGGAATAAAGTGAAGGGAGAAAGTTTCAGAGGATAAAACTCTAAAACACAATGTCAGCGATGTTTTTTCTAATCTTTCACTTTTCTGCAGAGTTAAAGATCCAACCTCCCTCTCTGACTGTCACTCTGATCTCCTGACATATTGTTTTGTTTTTCAGCCATATTTCAAATTGTTGTGGATGAGAGCAGCACGCGCCAGAGGCAGGTTTTTCCACATTTCCTGGCTGTGACTTAGTGCTGAAAAAACTGTGCCAAAAACTGAAAATGAAACCTTGTGGCAAAAGTGATAGACTAAAGACCCAATCAGCCTGCTGCACTACAATCAATGAGAGTATGAACTGAGTGTTTCTTACATGAGTGCGGTGTAGGTCTTCTCCTGGTAGATCTGGTTGCGGACGTAGTCGATGTAGGCGGGGAAGTTGTGCTGGGCGTGGTAATGGATGATGTCACAGATGTCGGAGAAGACCAGGCTCTCGTCCATGCGGTCCTCCAGGTCCTTCAAGAACCTGTGGAGTCAGACGGTAAAGGAAACCAATGTATTACCTCCTGGTACCAGCCTGTCTAACCATAGAGAACTACTAGATTCAAGACTTACCACGCTTTATTTCAGTGGTTCTTAACCTTTTTGGCTCCTGGCCCCTTAAAACAAGGTGATGCCTACTCGCGACCCCAGTCACTGGCTGTATATGACGACTGGTGAACAGTTCCCCCAAAAAAATATTGTCCTTTTTTAGCTTGTTTCATTAATTATTAGAGGAGGCCTAGAAGCTGAAAACTATTCAGTATTACATAAGAAAAGCAAAAATTTGAGAAAAATCAGAAAAAATAGACACAAATTTGTATGGTAGGAATGTTTTTTCCTATTCCATCAATCATTTTGCGACCCCCCAAAATTATCTTGCGACCCCCTTGGGGGTCCCAATCCCCAGGTTGAGAACCACTGCTTTATTTGACCACAACTAAGACTCAATTCAGAAACTACCCACTACCCACAAGTCTTTCCTATTCTGACCCTCCATTTATCTCCTTGTATCTTATCTTTCTCTGTCGGTCTCTCTCTCATCAAGTGACCCCGTGGCGAGTCGAGTCATAAACTATCCCCTTATATCCTTTTCCTTCCTTCCTTCCTGCTCTTTCCTCCCCCCATCCATCCCTTCATCCCTCCCTGTTTCTCACCTCTCGCTGACCTCGCGGACCCTCAGGACGTTGGAGAAGAGGGTCTTCCTGTCCCTGATGATCAGCGTCTCCTCCAGCTCCCGGCTCTCCAGGAAGTGTTCGGTCAGGACGCGCAGGGACCGAAGGTAGGACGCCTCCGACGTCAGCACCTCAAACATGCTCTGTCAGGGAGGAGGGGCATAGGAACTTCAGCCTCCACATAAGTGTCTGTTAGTGTTTGATATATTTATTTATCTTTCCAGCATCTCTCCTCCCTACACAAACCCGTCACACCCCATCCCCTCTGTACTCACCTCCTGGTACTTGCACTGTTCGGGGCTGAGCTGCTCCAGCACGCCGCTGTCCCGTACGGCTGGGAGGTCCTGCCACAGGGTGCTCTGGCCTGGTGTGGGCACAGGACTGCCCCTGGGTACCCCATTGCCCATCCCAGTCCCAGTACCAGTTCCAGTGCCAGTCCCGGTTCCAGTCCCCATCCCGGTCCCAGAGCGACGGGCAGTCCAGTCCATGGCATAGTCGGCGCTGGTCTTGCTGATGTTTCGGCAGACTGTCTGGCGTCGGATCTCCTTGGTGATGACGGTGGCGCGGTACGTTTGGTACAGAGGCTCTGAGAGGACAGAGGTCACAGAGAGGTCAATCTACTATGGAAACGAACAGGTCGGATATGGAAATACAAGAAGTGGTCCAAATAGATAGATAGATAGGAACGTTTAGGTACATAACAGCAGACTCCAGTATGTAACAAGTAAACATGTCGTCCCCCACAAATGATACAGGCACCCCTTGGCCAATCAGTAACAAGGTGCATCATTATAGCGCCCCCATTAGACCAATCAGTGTAATTTGTAAGGATAGCTGGATTTGTGTCTCAAGTTTTATATCAGTTGGACTTGGTGGTGTAGGAGTTACAGCCTTGAAATTTTGACCGTTAATTAAAGCTCCTCCATCAGGCCAATGTAATCTTTATAAACACCAGAACACAGTGCCAAACCGTGTCAGCCTCTAACTTTCATCAAGATCCTGCCAAAGGTGTCTGAGATATTCCGTTTTAGTTCAAAATCTTGACCTTAAATTATAGCGCCTTCACTGGACCAATCAGTGTAACTTTTTAAGCACCGGAACACAGCGGCAAAATGCATCCTCCCTCCAAGTTTCGTAATAATCAGACCAGTGATGTTTGACATATTGCATTTGAGTTAAACATTTTAACCTTTACTCATAGCGCCCCCATTAGGCCAATCAGTGTAAATATCTAAACGCTGAAACACAGCGCATAGACGCATTATCCCTCCTAGTCACATCACTCGAGGTTAAAATTTTTGCTTAAAAATGCACTAACTAGTAAATGAATACTCGAATTACAGGCAAACCATAACACACTTTTGAATGCGCCTCAGTATATACGCCAGAAGTCATTTGAGGTCACAAAACCCCTAAGGATCTGTGCCTCTGTAAAGTGCATCTTCTCTACACACAGCCTCTGGTGAAATTCACACAATATGATAATGATGCACGGCTAACATTGTATTCTGTTGGGTGTAGTACACTTAATACTTCCAGTAGCCTGATTCAACAAAAGATGTTTTGTGATGTTTGTGTCACAGGTGTCAGATAGCCTCTCACCATCCTGCAGCCTGGACTCCCAGCTGAACGAAGACGCCCTCCTGGGTGGAGCGACCGGACGCCTAAAGACAGGAAGGAAGGAAAGAAAGAGAGGAGGGGTCAGCCAGAGAGAGATGGAACAAGCCCGTCCTGCCAAAGCGTGAGTGACGGAGGCGATGATTTATGCGACTGTCGAAAGAAGATCTGCGCTGACGTAAAAAAAGGGAAGTAAGAGGGGAAAGGCAGGGGGATGTGAGGAGCCAGAGGTGGCAGGGTGTGGAGGAGCGATAACTCACTGCTCTTCCTCTGTGTCTTCTTTCTCTACTTCGGTTCCCCCATTCTCCTGTTGTTCTATGGAGATACACAAGTGATCAAGATTATATAGAAAAATGTTTTAAAATGTCTTTGCATGCAATATCTATAAGTGTTTGCAGTGTAGTTTTGCCAGTCCCAACCTTTTGCCTGTGTGAGCGACTGCAAGGAGGCACTGCTGAGTCTCCTGGGGTCTGTCTTAGGGGGTGGAGGGGGGGCTCTGTGGGGCAGGAGGGGGCTGGAGGGGGGCGGGGGCGCCGCTCGCTGCGGGGCCAGGGTACCGGCAGGGGAGCTGTTGGGGGACGAGGGCCGCAGGGAGCGCCACTCCTCCGCCGTGGGCTGGGGGAGAGGGATACCGCCCCGGTGCACCGGCGTGACGTTGCGGCTGCCGTTTTTGCCGCCGTCCTGAGCCACGGGCATCCGAGGCGGGATGGCCGGCGGCACGTCGTCCGCGTCCGGAACGAGATCTGCGTCTGTTTGGAACTCTGACGTGGGGTCCGAGGCGCTGGAGGACAGTTTGGCTCGACGGGCCGGTTTCCGCACCTTGATGAGAGGGATGTCCAGCTCCTGACACAACGCCGCGGAGGACGCGGCCTTTTTGGCTGTGGACTCAACCACGGGTAGCGTGACCTCGTAAATGTCTTCCTCTTCATTCTGGAGGGGTTTGTTATGGGTCGGGGGGGACTGAGCCCGTTTCGGGGGGACGGGGGGAGACTGAGAGCGTTTGGGGGAAAGGGAGGTGAGAACGGCGTGCGGCCCCGGGTCCGAGCGCCTCCTGTGACCCTCGGCCATCATAACGTCCAAAACGTGGTGGAACTTTGCCTTCTGCTGCTTCACCACGCACTCCTCGCCTTCCTCACCCAAGGAAGTCCCGCTCCCGTCCTCCTCGTCCCCTGCCTCGCTCTCCCCTTCCCCTCCTCTCTCCTCCTCCTCCTGCTCCTCCTCTTCCAGTTCAACCTCCTCCTCCTCTCCCTCCTCCTCCTCCTCACCCTCCTCCTCCTCTTCCACATCCACTGGCACCCATATCAGTTTCATGCCGGGCCACTGGAGGTGGCACGCACAGCTGCAGTTGGGGTCGCAGACGGGACTGAGGGGCACGTCTGGACTGTGCTCCGCCTCCGCTTCCCCTCCTCCAATCAGCTGAAGCTCCACCTCCTTTCCATCAGGGGCTGCGAGAAAAGGGACAGACATCGATTAACTGATTTTGATTATTTCTGAAAGGGGAACACAAACTTTAAAAGGAGAAGGAGAAGCAAATTTACAAACAATGCAGGGAATAATGACATGCTGAATTCAGCCACCCTGAATTGTCTTGAACCAAAAACAATAACACCAAACAGAGAAAATGATTTTGGAGTTCTTCTTCATGTTGCTTCATACTCATTTTTCTTCCCCATCCCAGGCTGAACACTTGAACTCTGGCACGCCTCACACCCTCCCTCTTGTGAAATGGGCTGTTTCCTGCCGGGTTGTTTCCTTCATGCGTATGTACTCCCCCCCCCCCCCCCCGCTCTTGTCATAACAGCAGTTAGGCTCCACATGGCACACGCTGAACTGTCAAGTCAGCAGTTCATCACTATGCAAATACAGCACGTCTGCAGTGCGTAAGTGATGTCTTCAAATATTCATGGTAAGTTTGGATCGTTGCATGGGAAATGGGCTTAAAATTGGCAAAAGGAAATGGAGGTGAGTGAAAGAGAGAGAGAGAGAGAGAGAGAACACAAAGGGGATGAAGGCTATATGAGTCAGTTAATGAGTAAGCATATGAGAGAATAAGAAAATAAGAGAAAGTGAGTTTCCCAATTGAAGAATTTCAGTTTCACTCTTTGATTGAGAGCCAGATCGTCCTGACTGGCTTGTGCTCAGCTGTAGCTGACAGGAAACCAAAACAAGGAACTGATACCAGGCGGGGGAGGGAACAAACAAATAATCACAATAAATAATCTGATGAACACTCAATAGTCAGTCCTTTGGTTTCCTGTTAATTGAATTGGGACAAAGTTGACCTGACACAGAGAGGGAACAAGAAGAACAGACAGTACATACAGCGTATCAGTAAAGTCAATGAGCTACAGATTAAAATGGAAAAAAAGCCTCAAAAGTTCAATGTGTTTTGCTTTGGGGTTTCATAAGCACCAAGCCAAAGCAGCACTTAAAGGCAAGAGGATTATGGATATCGATACCTATGCATTATCTTTTCATACTGCAGTGAATCCGTGCCAGCGTCACTTCTTGTACTCACATTACTCACTCTCATGCGCGTGCATACACACACACACACACACACACACACACACACACACACACACACACACACACACACACACACACACACACACACAGTCACACACACACAGTCACACAAATGTGTTTACCTATATAGGTGAACAGCTGACTGACAGAACCTGTTTGTGGCTGTTGGGGCGGATCAGCCTGCAGCACCACACCTGTCTGTTCGAGGCCTCGGAGACGGGACAACACACCGACTACACCGTAGATTTAACTTTCAAACCAACCAGTGCACACACACACACTTGTATGCAAAGGTTCATACACACACACCTTTTTGCATCAACTAACAAATGATGACTCCTATATCTGCAGGTTTGTTACAGCTGTCAAACAGTGTAAAAAAAATTTTTTTCTTGGAGCACCTCTTTACAGGTTTATATTCGTGAAAATGGCCTAATAATAATAGTGTAAGACTAAGCTCAACCAATTTCTATGAAGCTGGCCCTATGTTTAGTTACATTACTGGTTGTGTGGGTGACAGGCTGAGGCGGTGTGAGCAGTGAGAAACCATGTCTTCAACACCACATGCAATGAATTATGGGTTGTGTAATATCATCTCATGTACTGTCGTCTTTGTCCCACTGACTTAAAGCTGCACTATGCAACTTTGCATATTGCCGGCTCCAAATGGCAGCGAGAGGTTAAGTGCTCAACAGAAATTATATATATATAGCTATAACTTCTGTAATGTGGCGTCATTAAACTGCACATGGCACCCTCATGTTTTCTAAGCCGGCCGGTGTGAGATGCTTTATGCCAAAGGAAACCAAAGGGACGAGAGAAGAAAATGATCTTTCTCTGGACGGAGCGTTCAGTCGCTGCTGTTTCGATTTCACTCTTAAGTTTCGATTCAGTACTTCCTGTGGGCGGGAACTGACCATACCCAACACCAGAGTTTAATTTGGACAAACAGGACAAATCTACGGTGTCTCAGTTAGAGGGGATGGCAGCTCCTCTCTGTTATAGCCCCACTTTGTGATTTAAGCTGATAAGACGGGTGTATTTTTACATAAAAATCTTGCCGTGTATAGCTTTAACATGGGAATAGTGGTGATTTTAATGAACACTTGGGGGTAAATGGTATTTGATCGATCAGCTGTATGATCTGATAGATGGAAAGCCACTGTACCTGATCGTCCTCCTTCAACACTGATGCCGTTCCCCTCCTCCCCCCCCAAGGTCTCCCTCTGCTTCTGCAGGATGCGGCTCCTCTTCAGAGGCAGCGGAGGCGCCTGGTCTCCGCCCGTCTGGATCTGCAGACTGGAGCGGGCTGGTTTGGGCTTTATGGTCGGCGCCCTTTTGAACTGCTTACTCCGCCTGGTTTGTGAGGTGCCGTTGGTGGGTTGTTCCCCCGCTGCAGTCAGCACAGCCTCCTGTTGGCTAAACCTGTCCACAATCCTTTTGACTTTCCCGCCGGAAACGCGGGCCTTGCTGCCTCTGTTGCCCAGAGGGGAGGAGTCATCTTGGGGTGAGGGTTTCGGAGGGATTTGGGGTCTAGCTTTGGCCTCGGGTTTGAGGGGTAAAGGGGATGTGGGGCGCACGGATGCTTCCGGAAGAGACATGGCAGCTGGGGTCTTCTCTTACGGTGTGTTTCAGTCCCCGCCCTGACCAATCAGAGGTCAGGCTTTGAGGGCAAAGGTCAATGTGGGCATGCCATCCTCACCTGATGAGTAAAGAAAGAGGAAGAGAAAGTTAAAAAAATTTTATCAAAAGGTCAGTGCAACACATTACTAGTGCAGTTACTCTTTTACAATGACACACTGTAATTCATGACAATTATGACCATCCTCTGTAGCTGTAATAAACGTACACAACAAGGCAATAAAACCTATATCATCATTAAGTCTTTCAATTACAATCCTCAGATCAGACTTTGAGCTCTGTGCTGCTCCTGCACTACAAATCCTTCACTGGCAGGAATCCAAAGAGTATGAACTTTGCACTGGAAGGAGACCGCTCCTTCCTGGTGAGAGCACATTCCCGCAAATAAATCATAAGGCTGCAACAACAAGCAATAACTTCAAGCCAGCTGACTAGCTGAGGGAAATCCAAGTACATATCCGTTTATGGCACTTTACGGTGAAGCAGTAATGGAAAATCAAAATGAAATCTGTCAGCTAGAGACAATTATCTGTTCTATAGTGAAGTTCACTGAACTCCTGAAATGAATCTATTATTCATTAATTTTTTAAAGCGCAGAGACGTGGCGTTGTTCATTCATTTGGTGATTTAATAGCTGATATTTGTCAACAGTATCAGAACAGGGAGCTGATCAAATCAGATCAGTTTTCCATTTCAGAGAATCTTGTGAATAATCAGGTGGTGTTCAATCAAACAACAGCCTCCCTGTGTAAAGCTTGATGAAAACAGGCCCAACACTAGTTCATTGCATCTTGTATTATCTGTGTGAATGGACACAGTCAAGCAGCAAATAAAATCGATTGTTTCACGGTAGTATGCTGTTAGTTAATGTGTACTAATTATGCAGAACAGCGCATGCATTTTGATTAGTATTATTCAATTCCTGGTACATTGGTTGAATAGAATTAATAGTTAACCAATGTTTCAATACAAAGCTGCACTCAAATACACTCCACCAGCCTGAACAGCTTCACACACCTTGCAATCCTGTCACCTGTCAGCTAGCACAGATGCCTGCATTAAAAACAAAAAACAAAACAAAAGGGTGCATGAAATGTTTACTGCCATCCCTGATATATAAAACGTTTGGAACAACTACATGGAAAAATCTGCAAATTTCCCAGTATTGTACAAATATGCACACACACATGCACACAAATGTACATGTGCAACACACCAGCACACACTCACACACACATACATGTAGACCTGTCTACATGCATTGTGTTTGCTGCACGCTTGCAGCAAATTCACACTGATTCAATCCTTCAAAATTCAAGCACTGAACACTTTCTGTATTCAAAGCACTCTTGTCATTCAAATGAAGCAGTCAAATGAAGAGCTCCAGCCCCTCTTTCAGCCCGTACGCGTCTATAAAAAGGGCCGTGATGATAATAATATGAAGTTCAACTTCCACACAGGGAGACCAAATGTCCATGCTGCAGATTCCTCTCAGCATCTGCTTATTTGATGTGTGTGCAACAGCTGATGCAATACCAAACCAAAAGAGGGTTAGTCATTTTCTGAGTCACGCAGCAAATGGAACGGAGATCCAGGAGGAGAGGAGGCTCTTGCATCGCTCAGTGCAACTCCATAAGGGATCATTTAAATGTAGCTGCATGCTGCATTTGGGGTTGCACACAGATTAAGGGGTACAAATATAAAATTGCAACCTTTTACCATGAAGCAACACCCATTCTTTATCATTTTAAAGCATGGGGCAAGTGAATTACATTGTGAAAGAATATATTCATTTCATTTGTGATTTCACATAAAGTCATCACCAGGCTACACAACAAATCTCTGTAGGCTAAGATATGGATTTTTTTTAATAAGAGTTATGAATATCTGTCTGCCCAAAAGCATTGCAGTCACCACCCTACTATTATGGGCACATGACTTGGCAGAGGGTATTCCACACAGCTTTCTGTCAATAATGCAGCCAGTAGCTGTGTTTGTCTCTCTGACTTATTGGGAACGCTGGAGGAAACCGCACCGGCGAGTCAGACCAGTTTGTGGAGAGACGTGTGCATACTGAGCAGCCACCGAGCTTTTCAAAAGGAGAAAGACGTGGCTTCACATTTCACACAGGAAAATGCTTATGGGTTGAGATATGGACTCGGTCTGAAATAACTACATGATGAGAACAAGATTGCATGTCAACAAACTGCCTCCCCCTGCACTCACACATCATCTATTATATATCTGTCCATCCTCTTCTAACACTTCCCTCTCTGTACACTCTCTTTTAGGTCTCAGATTTCATCAGTTTAAATTTTCCCAATCTATTGTACTCATCAAAACATCTTATGAAATTCTGCAAAATAAGCTATAAGTAACTTGTTTTTGATGTAGGCTGGCTATAAGCACAGTGAAATTTCAGACACAAAAACATGACATCACCACAGCAGTGTGTGTGTGTGTGTGTGTGTGTGTGTGTGTGTGTAATGTAATGTAAGTCTTTCCAGGTTTCAACTTTGGCCCCTGGTTATAATCATTGTCTGCAGGGCGACATATAAACCACTAAGAGTAGGGTGTGTTCACTCACTCACTCACAAAGCACTTATCTAGACAGTGGGAATAACACATTTTGGTTGTGTGTGTGTGTGTGTGTGTGTGTGTGTGTGTGTGTGTGTGTGTGTGTGTATACGTGTGCTTATATGCCGAGGAAAATGTGTCTGAGAGCACACTTAAAGTCACATTTCCCCCCATCAGCACGCCTCACCCTTATTGTTTCCCCCTGTTCTCTTGACCTGGTTAATTCAATAGCTTCATCCTCCAGTCTACTGGACACACACACACACACACACATACACACACACACACAGGGTCAGTGGGCCAGTCATTCACTCCAGTTAGTGTGTGTCTCAATCAATGAGATGGCGGCCTCCTGCAGAGGATGAGCAAATCCAATAGATATCAGATATTGTGTGATCCTTTAAATCAGAGCAGCTTGTGAACAATCCTAAGTGCTTAAAGAGGACGTCCATTAACACAATGCTGTGTGTGTGTGTGTGTGTGTGTATGTGTGTGTGTGTACAGTGTGCCATCTGCGCACTGAGTAATGGGTCAGTGTGTTTAAATGGGTAGGGGGGCTTTAAGAGAGCCATTACACTGTATGTATGTGATGTGTGTGAGTGTGTGTGTGTAAGCTCCACGTTGGCCAGGAAATGAGGACGGAAAAGGTGTGTCTGTTGGGAACACACACACACACACACACACACACAAACACACACTATAGGAGTCGATGATCGATGGGGTGGAGAAAGGGGTGGAGAGAAATAGGGATATACTATTGGATTGCTTTGGTTAAATGATCATAAAATGGAAAGCTTCTCATAGAAATTTACAAGTAAATGAATGAGAAATGTTAAGTTCATGCTTGTGGCATGCTTTAGTGTTTATGTGAAATGTCAACAGAAATAAACAAAAAACTATGAAATAAAAAAGATTGTGGAATAGGCTACTTTGAATGCAGGTTTGTCATAAAAAAGTCAGATGTCAGGAAAAGCTGACCCCTACGAAAAACTACAGTAACCATAACACGATTACTACACAAATATCACAGCAAAAAACTATCATGTAGCTTCTAATAGTAGCCTATACCACAGGTATTTTTTTTTATTGATTGATGACAACACGTTTACAACATCAGTATAAAAAAAAAGAAAGATGTATGAAATATTAATGGTCTTGATGGCGGTTTATTGCTTATCTTGCCTGGCGTAGTGCCGTACATGTTTAACTTCATTAATAATATGGGACAAAATAGGTCAGGTCAAAATTATAGGTTACCACAGAAAAGAATACAAAAGGTGATTTAAAAAACGCTGAAGTATGGCTATAATAAGGTCACTATAATCTCACTGACAGACTATGAGTCCCGATAGAAATATTAAAACGAGTTTTCATCAGAGGCACAGGTGCTTACAGACTGGATGTCAAGCAAAGCTGACCTGCTGAATTACCAGTAGCTTAATTTTCCAAAAGACAGAAAATGCAGTGAAGGACACTCACCGAGATTCAAACAAACCTGGCTGAATGTAACTCTTCAGTCATTCAGGTCTGCTGTCGGCAGTCCAGCATAGTAGCTCTGGGAGGAATCGCTTCGGTTAAAAATCCCCGGTTATAACAGGTTGGGCGTAGTGTAAACTTCACTGGTCCCGCGGAGAAAAAAAAACAGTCGAGTAGCCGACGGTAAAAAAAAAATACACGAATCACCAAATTATCCACAATGTAAAAACAACCCATCCGTTCACTTGGAGTGTTTCTTATTGTTTCTCTGACGGGCTTGTTGTCTCTGCACCCATCATCCGTTGTTGTCTCTTCTTTGTTAGCAGCATGTGTGTGGATGGGAGGCAGTGAGCGCAACCCCCCTGGGATCTGCCAGCGTCAAGCTAGACAGAAGAAAAACTACAACATCTGGTGGTAGCTTTCAAAATAAAACCATCATTAAAACAGGGTTGCGTTGCTACGGTTTTGCAGCAATAATTATGCTTTTATTTTGAAGGAAGAAACGTTTGATTTCCTGTCTTTTCTGTGGCAGGCTTGACGTAGCTGTGGGATCTTTCCCACCTCTCTCTCCCACCCTCCCTAATGCCCCAAAGCCACCTATCACAAACGTCTAAATATATTCGTTTTTCAGGTTTTCACTCTACTTCGTATTCTTAAAAAAACGTTGTACCATAGTTCGCGAATAAGGGTTATATTTTGAAAAAAATAGACCAGAAGTTTTACTGGACGACCGTTTTCCAACACTTTACATATGTGACCAGTGTTCCCTGGTAACGCCTTACAGTAAAGTCGGCACTTGTACCAGAAAAGGTTATTAGGTTTAGGTTATTTAGGTTATCATTTCACAGTTAGCAATGAAAAAAATAATTCGTTACTTTTGTTGCCACCCCCTCGATATGATTTAAATTGAATTATCCAAAACGATATCCATCCCGATTCGTTTTCCTCATAATTTGTCGTGTTCCTCTCACAGTAAACTAGTTTAAATGAAAAGCGAAATGAGAAAAGTTTAGCATTACTTCTCTTGGAGGGGAGGGACTTTCACTACTGGTTTTGGTGCAGGAGAGATACGTGATTTTTAAGGTACCAGGGGGATGCAATCGCAAGTTTTGGTGGTGTAACAGAAAAAATAGAAAAAACTAAAATGAACATAGCATGAAATACTGCTCCCATAAAGTGATAGTATTACTGTTGAAATGAGTAACGACACTTTTTGTAACGAGTAAAGAGTCCAACACTTATTGTGAGAGACTTTGACGCAGCCTACCTTTTTCAACAATACACTGTTACAGTTGACTTGTAAAACAGTGCAAAGAAGAAAAATAATGTTATATCACTCTGTGAATAAGAAATATAAGTAATTGTATTATTCGAGAAATTATACGATAAGTCATTGGAAATTATGTTAATACATAATACATATATATATATATATATATATATATATATATATATATATATATTATTATTATTATTTTATTTATTTTTTTATTTTTTTTACATCATGGGTGGTACTACATGCCATAACAGGTGCACAGGAGGAGGGGCTGGTCTCCATGTGTCCCTCCCCTAAGCACTATATATTTTAGTTTTCTACTTCCACCTAGCGCCTTGGTTTGGAATAGACTAAGTGTTTATCAACTGAATGAACTGAATTGTCCTTCAGGGACATTTTTAAGAAGCTATATTTTTGTTTCCTTTTAATTTCAGCCAGTGAAGTCCAAAACATCTTTATTTTGTGTCTCTGAACTATGACCTGAAGTTGTATTCGTTCTGCAAATTAATATATAGAAAGCATAACTTAAAGAAAAGTAATATAAAAGCCGTGGTTCTGGTATAGCATGGCAACAGCTGATTCCTGCAGAGCATAATAGGCCATTATGAATGAGAAGTAGACCCGGCCAGTTTGATGGACGTAAAAAGTTGCGAGAGCTGCGGGTGGATGCAGTGGATTCAGTGAGACATTCAGTCACTTTTCAGTTTTCAGTCAGGACACGACACGACACACGAGTCTTTGGAAGATGCATCAGAGAAAATGTGTGAGGAACATATAAACTGAACAGACATCAACCAGACACGGACCTATTTAACTTGGATGCTTCTGATGCGCAAAGATACTGCGGCATTTCCTTACTCAGTGAGTCACAGTGCATGCGGTATCGCTCCGCGGCAGAGGAAATGCTCCTAGACCAATCACATCTGTGTTTACACCATCACCTGTCAAACACACAACCTCTGGTATATTTTCAATCTGTAAGGTAGGATATCTGCATTTGTATTATCTGCGCTTTCTATCTCAATGTGAACATCGTGCGTGCCTTCGGAATATTTATCGGGGAGAGGAAAGCAGCTTGCAATAAAGAGAACAAGCAAGGGTTAGCAAGGTTAGCTCCTTGTAGCTAGCGAGCCTGGGCTATCTGTCTGGCTTGTTTTTTAGCCGATTATCAGAAAGTCCTTGCGCGTAATCATCACCGACTGAGGACGGACCACAGTGATGTCTGTTAGCTTAGCAACCCAAGCTAACCAATAAATATTTGAAACTCCTCGCCTGTTAACGACAGCTGATGTTCGCTATTTTTGCTAGCGGGAGCACCATGCAGTCTTCACGCTAGCATTATTGTGGCACTAACGGTACCGTTAGCTTGCAGGTAGAGATGCATCTAACGTTAGCAAAGTCGTTAGCACCGTGCGCGGTTGGATTAACTTCGCTGTTATTTGCCTAATTTTCTTCATTAGCCATGGCGGGTTACAACTAGCATGCACCTGGTCCAGCAAGCTATCACGAAATCAGTTTTCATAAAAAAAAGAAAATATCGCTGCGTGCTGTCATCAAGTAATATTTAACTAGCTCTCTCTCGCTCGCTCTCTCTTGTGCCTCCCAGTTTAGTCTACTGGCTCCCCTGTGCAGCCGGGGTGCCAATTATTAGTTCTCCAGGTCCTCAGTGCAGGTTAGCGGGTTAACGTTAGCTGTGGTAGCAGGTGATGATCCACCGTGTCAGGCTTGCAGCTACTTACTGTTTTATCCCCTGTGAACCCACTGCAGGACACCAGGGGCTCAACTTGCTCATAGAGGGGATGCATGAGAGAGGCATCTAGGTTTTGTTGTGCAAGTATATGTGCTTGCATATGGGTGTGTGTGCCCACACCTGTTTGTGTGTGCAGTGGTCCAGCAGTTTACAGCCTATCTGCGCTAGCTTAATGAGTGAGCATTTGCAGAGAGAGAGAAAGTAATAAATGAGGAAAGACTGGTGGAGAGATATTGAGAAGGGGAAGAGAGCAGAGGAGGGAGGGGAAGGGAAAGGAGGAGAATGAATCAGAGGCTGTATAAGGTGCAGTGCAGCGTGGGTGTTAACAGTATTAACCCAACCTCCGTGCTATACAGCTATATGTTTTTACAGTATTCTCTTTCAGTCTTCGAGAAAACACGTCTGTCTTTTCCCTTGTGCATCCAGGAGCTGAAACACAGACTCACACTGAAGCGCCTACGGTAGCCACCAACTGGACGGACTCTCTGGCAACTGACCTTTTGCAGGTAAGGCTGGGCTCACCTTGCACAATACAGTTAGACAAAGCAACATTTGCCTCAGCTGTTCCTCTTTTCCCTAGGCTTTTAGAGAGGTTTATGTGGTATCTTTACCAGCAGGGGTGGATCTTACATGATTTGCATGTGAAAACACACATGCAAAGAGCACACAGCAACATGTTTGGAAAAAACAATGCTACTGGGACACATTTCAGACATATGTAAAGGAAATTCACTGTTGTACTCAATCAGAAGCAGAGATGTATGTGCATGCCTTTTTAGGAGTCAGGGAAAAGCAGCTTGGCTGTCAAATATATTAAAGCACATAAAAATGAATGTGCACTTAATCTTAGACAGCTCACTCATTATTTTGCAACATGACTTTATCCCAAAGGTAGAAACCCGAGAACCAAGTCTCTAAGCTGTTTGCCATCAAGAGACAAAACCTGGATGTGCTCCATTACCAGTTAATTGGACACTGATTTTATAAGCTCCTTAAGCTTTTTTATACTTTTTTTTTTCACCCAATTGAGATTTATTTCATTGCAGTGGCAGCAGTTATTAGGTATAAAATGCAAAATACCCCCAAAATCGTGGCACTGTCACCGTGTCCACAAAGTTGGTCTCTCATTCACAGTCAGTGGATCACTTCAGGGATTTGTCTCTTCATCAGTAGAGCCAAGCCTTGATGTAGATTGTGTTTTTGGCTTTATTTCCCCTTTTAAATACACAGGGAATACTGGGTTGGCCAACTCTTTTGATGTAAGCTGACAAGATCCGGTAATTTGGTACCATAAGGAATGTCAGTGCCAGTTGTTTTTTAATCCAGGATAGCTCATTGTGTCTGACTTATGATAACCCGGTCCCATGAGGCTTCGTAGCTGTGTGTTTGTCAGAGGCTTGTAAAGTGTTAATTGGAGCATCTCAGGTGCAGAGCGCAGCATCAGCGAAGTGTAGCAATGCCACAGAGGCAGCACCGCTCTTCTGGGGCTTGTGGCAAGCAATCCTAGAGAGTATACCACAGCACCGAGCGCAGTCTAGGGACGCAGAACAATGTAAAGACACATCTTTTGAAATGGGGTGTTTTCCTTGTGATTTTTGAAGCTAGATTGCCCATTTACGTTATGTGCTGCCCAACTTTATGAATATGAAATTCCAGGCAGATAGCTTCTTTTTCCCCTCAGAGATTATAGGGTCTTGTTTTTTTGCACCCCACCCTTTCCCCCACCTCTCTCTCTCTCTCTCTCTCTCTCTCTCTCTCAGTGGAATAGCGGAATAAGTCTTGAACAATGAGCTCAGTGGCAGTGTTGACCCCGGAGAGCTTTGCAGAGCATCGCAGCGGCCTCAAGGACCAGGAGATTACAGGTAACGCCTGGCTGTCTTCTACTAACCTCCCCTAGTTGTTTTTATTTGTCTATTAGTACATAAGGTGAAGAGCGTGACAGATCGCGTAAACTCTTTTAGACTGTGGCAAGGCTGATTTCTACATTGAATTGCAGGAGTTAATGATGTCTTCTCTCTACATACTTATTGTCACTTTCCCGCCATATGTTTAACCCTCCTCCATCCGCCTCTCCATCCACTTTCTTCCTCTGTCCATCCTTACAACCCGCCTCCCTGTCTGTCTGGTCTAGGCTGTGTCCCGGAGGATGAGGCCTACATCCCCACCTACCTGGAGGCCTTCCCTCCGCTGCCGGAGAAGGGCGCTCCGGGGGAGAAGGCTGGGGAGCCGGCTTCAGCATGGGGCAGTAAGATCAGGCCCATCAAAGCCTCGGTCATTACCCAGGTCAGACAGCCACTGGCCACACACACACACACACACACACACACACATAAGCATACACATACAAATAGTATGAATGACTGCAGACACATATACTGGATAGAAGAAAATATGTCAACACACACTCTCTGTGTTGACATGACTGACATTGACTGTTTTGTCAGAACTACTATCCTATATGCAAGAAGATTTATTTGCATGGATACTGTAAATAAAACTATGAAAAGTAAAACAGTTCCCGTCGTCCTGTCTTCTGCTCTTTGGATATCCTTTAGATTGAGACTGAATTTTGAAACCGGCCTTTTTGGCTGCAGAAGAGTTGATCAATAAAATGCACCGTCTCTGGGAAAATAAGCAAATGAGACACACTGTCTGAAATTTGAACCGCTCCCCTCCCAACCCCCCTCCCTAGGTGTTCCATGTGCCGCTGGAGGAGCGCCGCTACAAAGACAACAGCCAGTTTGGGGAGGGCGAGGAGGCCAAAGTGTGCTTGGACATCATGCAGCGGACGGGAGCCCACATCGAACTGTCACTGGCCAAGGACCAGGGCCTGTCGATCATGGTCACCGGCAAACTGGACTCGGTCATGAAGGCTCGCAAAGAGATCGTGGCTCGCTTGCAGACACAGGTAAGTCCAGTGCGGTTGTTGGTGCTCATGGCTTGTAAAATGTAGAAACTGTGGGGATGTAGGATTACTCTTTTTCAATATGATACATTGCTTTCTTGACTAGGTCTCTTGAAACAGGTGTTTTTATTCTTAATAGGTCTATGTGGTTAAATAAAGGTTATACAAGCAAAAAACAAAATTGATCATGGATTCACAATACATGTTGTTACAATATAAGAAATGAAGTTGAAATGAAAATGAAATGACCAATGATGTGCTGGTTATTAAATATGAAGGGTTAGGGTTAGAAAGGATAGGCTTTGTTACTTTGGCTGTGAATCTGTGGTGTTACCTTGTGAGTTTTGTTGCCCAGTTGTACTCAGTCATATGAGATCATGACCATGAGTGACTTTGTCTCAACTTGGTTTCTGGATGTCAGTATACTGTGTGATGATATATTGTTGCATGCTCAGTGTGCGCTGGTATTGAATTATTGGTATTTTTATGGATTGTGGTCCTGTGCCCAGTTGCACAAAAACTCTTAGTTAAGTTTTATACCTCAAGCTCTCTTTAAGGTTCACCTTAAACTCAAGTGAGTTGGACAAAACCCACTTATCTCCCCACTCAGGGAATATCCTTAGATAAATCTGCAGATAAGGAAATAACTGTAAGTCATCATTCTATTATTGCTGATGGGTTGCACAAAGCCCCTTAAGGGCATTTCCTTTCCTTAAATGTTAGGGGCCTCCCATGGTCTCTTAAGTATTTTTATATTGTCATTATTTCAAATAAATTCATATTATAGTCAAAGGGTGTGATGTTTTATATGTAGGAGGCTTCAGGCTATCTAGCTAGATAACCAAATATGCTTCCAGCATTCTTGTTGGCCAGACTGAAATTCAGCAAGCTAAAAGCTTGTTCAGTGCATTTTCCCATTAGCTAGCTTGCAGCCAGTCTGTTTCTAGTACACAAAAATGAATGAAATGGGTATGAATGGATTAAATAGGTAACCTATATGTTTGACATGGTTTGATGTCACAGAAATGTACACTTTGATGAAATTTGAAGGGAAGTTGTGAGTTTTATAGATGTTGCAAAATACTAGCGGTCTCTGTTGAGCCTCTGGGGATCGCGCACGACACACAGTGAGCCGTTGCCACGGTAACGAGGGACTCAACAGCAGTGTTACAGCTGAAAATACTGTAAAATGCTAAATACAAGCCCTAAGCTGAGGAGATCATTTTAGGGGCTTCATGAACCACTCCTAAAGAAATCCCCGGCCTCAGGGAATTATTGCCTAAAGGGACAAACTAAAGTTTGACACCTTTTTCATGCAACTTGTCACTGGGCACTGCTCTTCTGTAGCTGACCCTGACCCCTGACCTCTGACCTCTGTGTGGAGGGGAGTGAGCGAAGAGAGGATTTCCCTATGAGGATGAATGAAGAATCACATCATTACATTAATTTGTGAACAAACAAGACAGATTTTCCTCTGATGAGCTGTTGCTTTCATTGGTGTGTGCCTTTGTGCCGTCCCTGCAAAGTGATGAAAGTGGTTCATTCTAAGTGATAAGTTGGTCTCTAGATACCCAAGCCTAGTTAATATTAGCTGCAGCTAGAAAAATACTAGCTATGCAGGCAGGCTGGTTTAGGTGTAAAATTTGAGCTGAACAATGACCGTCAGCTCCCAAGGGTGGCCTTTCTGGGCTTCAGCAACAAACATGCTGATTTTCACTTCAGTTGGTGCACTGAGGTCCACCTGTTTAGCTGAGTTGCAGTTATTGATACAGTAGTGCAGAAAAACACTTTCTCATCTTTGCAAGGTTGAATGCTTTTTTGTTTTGTTTGCCTGGAGAAAAGGAATAGCACTTCATGTGAGAACTCACATGTTATTGTTATTGCCAAGGACAGTCCAGTTACTATTCCTGGTGAACAATATGAATTTTCCTAATGCCAGAAACTAGAAAACTCATATTCTAATAACATTGTAGAGTAGACTTATGTGTATTTGTCTGAACTTTTACATCTGTGAGAGATTTATATTATGATAGTCACATCAGTTCAGTCCATATTATATGCCCCAATCTGTTGACTGGTTTATAACCAGTTTGTTAATGCACTTTCACTAGTGGTAGAATGCAGTTTGACTCACTTTCTCCCTGTAAACTCTCTCCTGTCTCTCTCTCCTGTCTCTCTCTCCCTCCATCCCTGCTTCCCCAGGCCTCGGCTACGGTAGCCATCCCCAAGGAGCACCATCGTTTTGTCATCGGTAAGAACGGCGAGAAGCTGCAGGAGCTGGAGCTGAAGACGGCCACTAAGATCGCCATCCCGCGCCCCGACGACCCCAGCGCCAATATCCGCATCACCGGCACCAAGGAGGGCATTGAGAAGGCTCGCCACGAGATCCTGCTCATCTCCGCTGAACAGGTCAGCCCGGGGGCAGAGAGCAGGCAGAACTGACCGTGTACTGTGAGGATAGTGGTGGGATTCAAAATAATTGCAGGCCTGGGACCAGAGACAGTCGAGTGGTTAAGTCCAGACACCTCTGGAATATTCAATGAGCTAACTGAAAATGCACACCTGTGACCGCATAACTGTCACAGGTGTGCATTTATCTGGTATTTTACAATGGCTTTGAATCAGCCAATCAGAGTTGAAGACCAGAACTATTTGTTTTATAAGTCCTGTTTAACCTCACTGATGGAAAATTACATTGATTTCCTCGTCTTTTTTCATACTCTCACTTTATTGTCTCACCAGAGGCCTTCTTGTTTAATTTGCATGTTCTGGCAGTCCTCTTTATCTTGGAAAACCTATGTTCACATATCCCATTGTTTGACTAACTTCCCTGTTTTCTGACACCCGCCTCCCCTCCCACCCTCCCACCTCCTCCTGCGTGCCCACCCACCAGGACAAGCGTGCGGTGGAGCGTCTGTCCCTGGAGAAGGCCTTCCACCCCTTCATCGCCGGAGCCCACAACCGGCTGGTGCAGGAGCTGAGCCAGGAGACGGGCGCCCGCATCAGCATCCCGCCGCCCAGCCTGCCCAAGGACGAGATCGTCATCACCGGGGAGAAGGAAGCCGTCGCCCTGGCGCTCAGCCGCATCCGAGCCATCTACGACGACAAGGTTCGTCCGTCTGTTTAAGAAGAATTGTTTCGAGAGCGTTCATTTGGAACAGAACTGAAAGGAGAGATCAGATAACCCCAGTTCTAGCCAAATTACATTGGCTTCCAGTTGAGTTTAGAATCTGTTTTATTGATTACTTTTATAGCAATTGATGGGTTAGCCCCAGCTTATATAAGAGTTTTTTTCTCCCTATGAACAAAAGCAAATTCTTAGAGCCACAGACAAATCTCTTCTGAAGGTTCCCAAGTCTAGACTAAAGTCAAAAGGTGATTGAACATTTGCAGTCAGGCCTCCTAAACTTTGGAACAACTTACCTGATGAAATACAAGAAGCCAACTCTCTAACTTCTTTTAAGACACAACTATATACTCCTTAGTATAAAGTTGCTTTTAAGTGCTAACATTATGATTTTTTAATTTGTAGTCCTTTATTGTCATTTTCTTTTTGTTGTTGCTATTTCTTTCTACTTTTATTTGCATTTGATTGATGATCATAACAATCTTTATGTATTGAACTTTTCAAAGACAAAGCAATTCAAAACGCTGTACAAAGGAGAAGGAGTACATAAAAAAACTTGATAGAATCAACAGTAAAAGCAAGAAACATGAAAGCAAAGCAAGCAACAAAAGTAAAACATGAAAAGAGGGTCAAGGGCAATTAATACAAGACCCTTACATAAAGGCAAGTCTGTAAAAGTGAGCTTTATGAAGTGATTCACAAAGTCTTGCTTGTTTGTTTTCTTACCTCCCTCCCGATTTGTTTGTTTATTTATTCATTCCTTTCATCATTTATTCATTTATTTATTCCAACTTTTGATCTCTGCCAGATTTACATTTACATTTTAGGCACTCAGGTAACGCTGTTACCCAGAATGACTTGCAGTGAGCAAACTAGTTGGAGTTCAGCTTCAGGACACTCTGACAGAGCAGACGTGATTTGCAGGGATCAAACCTGTGGTCCTCTTGTTACAGGACGGTTTCTTTAACCGTTTTGGCCATCCTGCCACCAGGGTCTCAAAGCTCTTCTATGTGAAAAATGTTATGTGTAGTTATAGGTGTGATGACAAATGATGAGTGTGTTTTGTTTGAATGGAGGAGGCTTTATTTTTGTTTTCAACGGTAGAATCGTTTTATTTTATGCCACACACGAATGCCCATTCTCTGCACAAGTGTGATAATCAAAGGTGAAAGAAACAAGTGAAAGATTGATGGACGGATGGATGGAACATGGAGAGGAAGGTTGTGTGTACCAGATGGGTACCGGTGATAGGCGGGCAGGAGATAATGTGAGGGGAAAATTGGATTTCACTGGAGAACAACAGGATGAGAATGCTAATGTCATTTGGTGCATATGTATGAGAGGCAAAAACAAATATACTCTTTCTCGCCTTTTTCTTCTCTCTCCCTATCTCTCCTTTTTCCTGCTCTGTCGAGCTCTTGCTTTCAATCATTTTCAATCACTTTTCTCTCTCTTTGCGCTCACCTTTTGCCCCCCCCCCCCCCTCTCATTTCCTCCTGTCGTTCTGTCACTCTCAATCCTCCTTTCCTCTCTATTCTCATCACCCCTATCTCTCCTCCTATCCTCCCTGTTTCCCCGCTGACGTCTTCCTTGGCTCCTTCTGTCTCCTGTTGTGCTCCCATCCATCTCTCACTCCTCATTCTCTCCTATTTCTCTCCAACTCTCTTTCTCATTCCCTCTCTCCTCCCTTTCTTCCCCGCAGAAGAGGAAGACCACCACCATCTCTGTGGAGGTGAAGAAGTCCCAGCACAAGTACATCGTGGGTCCGAAGGGCAACACCCTGCAGGAGATCCTGGAGGCCACGGGGGTTTCTGTGGAGATGCCCCCGCTGGACTCCAGCTCCGAGACCATCATCCTCAGGGGGGAGCCCGACAAGCTGGGACCCGCGCTCACACAGGTGTACGCCAAGGTGAGGAGCAGAGGGGAGTGTGTGGAGAGAGTGGGACTGAGGAAGTGTGTGTGAGTGTGAGAGGGGGAGGGGGTTTGGCCCGTAATCAGCGACCTGTCAATCAATGGACAGGCGACCTGTCAATCACTAGGAAAGCAACCCCATTTTATAACTGTTATATCCCGTTAATGACACAATTATTTTGAAAATTGCCAGAAGGAGACACATTAGAAGAAGTGAAATTAGTTACTGAGACCATAGCCTGTTGTGGAAAAAATTTGACTGTATATTTTGAGTGAGAAGTTGGGTTGTGGTCCCATTGACTTACATGGAGTTGGGCTGGGTTTGGAGTCTTTTTGGAGCCGGCCTCTAGCAGACGTTAGAAGAATTGCCGGCTGCCGACACTTCCTTATTTGCCTGAAAATTCACCTGTGGTTTTGGCTGCTTGGTTGTAACTTGTGACCCTTTCCCTTTCCCTGTGCAGGCTAAGAGTGTGATGGTGGTGGAGGTGACGGCTCCCGCCTGGCTACACCGCTTCATCATCGGCAAGAAGGGACAGAACATCGGACGAATCACACAGCAGCTACCAAGAGTAAGAAAGGGAGGGAGAGAGAGGGAAGGAAGCAAGTGGAGTGAGAGAGACAGAGATGGAGAAATATGACTACAGACAAAGTGAGACGGAGACGACAGATAAAACACAAAGCGAATCCCACATACCGCTCTTGCAGTATGACAGAGAACAATGTTGAGTGCTCTATTACAGTAGCAGCATGTGGGATCTTGTGTCTCTGTGAAATAGGACCAATAAAAGAGAGGGTAGTGGGAAGGAAGGAGCGAGAAGTGTGTGAAGACATCATGTAGGAGGTGAAGAAGCAAAGTGGAGAACAAAGGGAGAGATGTGGGGACTGGAAGATGAAGAAGATGTAGGTCAGATGGAAAGGGGGAAAGCGACAAGAGGCTGGAAACTTGTAAGACGGGCTGTCATGCTTTCTCTGTACTGTGACACATTGCATAGAATCAGTATGGGGCGGGGCAGGAGAGATGACCCTTTGACTGGTTTGACCCTCATTAATGTGCGTGTGTGTGTAGGTTCACATAGAGTTTACAGACGGTGAGGAGCGCATCAGTCTGGAAGGGCCAACGGAAGAGGTGGAGCAGGCTCAGGCCCAGATACAGGACATCATCAAGGACCTGGTCAGTACACACACACACACACACACACACACACACACACACACACACACACACACACACAGACAGCTGAATTCATGGGCCTATTTCAACAAATCATCTATGAACCTACTCTCATCCACCCTCTGTCTTCTAACCTCTGAGCCAGGTTTCAGTGTAGTTTCTCTGTTCTAACTGTTAATGTAATAAGTTTCTGTTAATGTAGTAAACCATTAACATAGGAAGTGGCAGGTAATACTGCAATAATCCTGTTAACGTAATAAATTTCCCATGAATGTCATATCATTTGCCAACCATTAATGTAATAACCTTTTCCTGTTAACGTAATAGTTATTACATTATTGGGTTTTATTACATTATCGAGAAGGCTGAAATATTCATTTTTCAATAATGTAATAGCTCATTCACAACTGTCACCCATTCACAAATTTGGTTATCAACTATGGTGCTACATCTGAAAAAGGGATGAATAAGTATAGAAGAGGTCTTAGTTTGGTGATAATTACAAATGGTTACATTTCAAAAATCTACTTTTCTATTAATGTAATATAACCCAATAATGTAATAATCATTACACTGACAGGACAATAGTGGTAAGTAACTGTTAATGGGGAATTTATTACATTAACAGGATTATTACATTACAAATTGTTATTACATTAATGAGAAGTTATTACATTGACACTGTGTATTGGTAACATGTTCCCTTTTCAATGTTAAGTTGGAAGTTCACTCCTTTTCAATCTGTCTTTATTGAGACTTTAGGAAAGCTGAGAGGGATAGAGAGGGAGGGAGACAGAAGAGATGTGGTTTTGACAGGATTCAGTCTTAGTGGTACATATGGTTCCAGAGGTAGAGGGGCGGGGCTTAACCACTGTGGCTCTGGGCAGCATGCATAAATTCACACGCTGAGTGTGATAGTGTTAAAAATCTAGCTGCATGCATGCTGCTGCTCTATAAATGCAGCCCATGTAGGCGCACCATTGGAAAATCTCTCTACCTCTTTCTACTTCTCTTTACTTCTCTCTCTACCTCTCTCTACCTCTCTCTAAGCCTCTCTACCTCTCTCTACCTCTCTACGTCTACCTCTCTCCACCTCTATTTGCCTCTCTCTACCTCCCTCTACCACTCCCACCTCTCTTTACCTCTCTCTCCCTCTCTACTTCTCTCTGCCTCTCTCTGCCTCTCTCTGCCTCTCTCCACCTCTCTTTCTACCTCTCTGCCTCTCTACCTCTCTCCACCTCTCTCTCTACCTCTCTCTACCTCTCTCTACCTCTCTTCACCTCTCTCTACCTCTCTCCACCTCTCTACCTCTCTCTGCCTCTCTCTTGCCTTACAGTTCGAATCAGTCGACTCTCCTTTGCAGCCTGAGGTGCCAATTACAGGACTGTAGTTTGTTCCCAGTGCAGGTTAGCCGGCTAAAGTCTCTCTCTCTTTCTCTCTCTCTCTCTCTCTCTCTCCCTCACTTTCTCTCTCTCCCTTTCTCTCTCTCCCTCTCTCTCTCTCTCTGTCTCCAGCTGGTGAGAATGGACTACACTGAAGTCATCATAGACCAGCGCTTCCACAGACACCTCATAGGAAAGAACGGAGCCAACAGTGAGTAGACTGCAGTCCTGTTTGTCTCAGTGGGAAAAACTAGGGCACCGACACTGCCAGGGTGAAGAGTTCGAGCGCCGCGGGGACCAGCCATGCTTAAAATATGTGCACTCATGGCAGTGTAAGGTGCTTTGGATAAAAGCATCCAACAAATGCGACACAGATCAATCTACATGCTTTGCTCTATAGCCCCCTCATAGCCTGTGCGATTTTGGCCATTTATTTTATTACAAGTTTACTGTTTCAGGCTTTGTATCTTGTCCCATCTTGGGAAAATTGTTTAGTTGTACAATGGTCGGTGGGCTTGGGTCTTGGGTCTACAAAAGTTTGTGGCATAATTGTTGTGTTGTGTTGTTATGACGTGGTTATGACTGTCCTGCTGAGTGACTAATAACAACTTGGCAGGCAATGATGACACGCAATTCAACTTGGAAGGACGACCATGGACGGATGTAGGATGAAGCCTCGTCACACAGTCTGTCAACAGAACAGGCTGCATCTCAGACAGTCTGACAGGGATGATAGCAAGATTTTTACTTTGGTCCCATTGCTCTGGCATGCAAAAAACATAAAAGATGATCAACATAGCACAGTATGTGGCAGTGCTTTAGAAGGGAAAAACTCTGTATCTATGAAAGTGCCATCCACTCTTCATTTCTTCACCTTTCTCTGTCATACCCTCTTTCCCTCCCTCCCTCTCTCTCACCCTCGCTCCAGTCAATCGGATCAAGGAGCAGTACAAGGTGTCGGTGCGAATCCCCCAGGACTCGGAGCGGAGCGGTCTGGTCCGGATCGAGGGGGACCCGAAGGGAGTCCAGCTGGCACGCAGAGAGCTCATCGAGATGGTCCAGAGAATGGTGAGAGTGGCATTTGATAGCCCAAATCTCTCTCATGACTCCAAAGTGGCCTATGATCAAACACAGATGCTGATTTGAACAACATGCATGCTTTTTCCCCCATTTCCAGGAAAATGAGCGCACCAAAGATCTGATAGTGGAGCAGAAGTATCATCGGACAATCATCGGCCAGAAGGGAGAAAAGATCAAGGAAGTTCGAGACAAGTTCCCAGAGGTGAATGTTCTTTATCTCCTAACTGCAGCTCCCCTTAATGGAGTTTATCGTGCTTCATCTTCATTATGAACTGAATTGTTTTCTGATTCATTTCTAATTTAATTTGACGAGTGTTATCTCGTTGTCTTCCAGGTCATTATCAATTTCCCCGACCCGGCTCAGAAGAGCGATATAGTCCAGCTGAGAGGGCCAAAGAACGAGGTTGAGAAATGTGCCAAGTTCCTCCAGAAAATCATTGCCGACCTGGTATGACCCACCGCTCCCTCTCTCTCCCTCTCATTTTCTCTCTCTCTCACACATTCACCCTCCTCTCACATTATTTTTTGTTGACTCCACTGCAACTTTTTCATTTCTTTTGCAGATAGAAAATAGCTTCTCACTCTCCGTTCCAATCTTCAAGCAGTTTCACAAAAACATCATTGGCAAGGGTGGCGCCAACATCAAAAAGGTGAGGGTTTGAAATCTTTTGAAGTTTGAAGTGTTTTTCTTAAAACTTGAAAATGACCAGTTACAAGAACCACCAGAAGAAACATGGCAGTATATTATAGGCACATAATAACAGAGATTGTGCATGTCACCAGATCCGAGAAGAGACCAACACTAAGATAGACCTGCCGACAGAGAACAGTAACTCGGAGATGATCGTCATCACAGGCAAGAAGAGCAACTGTGAGGCAGCCAGAGAGCGAATCCTGGCTATCCAGAGAGAACTGGTGAGAGAACCTCAGGCTGTTCTGTTATATATTACTGCTTGAGGGGTTTCTGGGAGGTGAGAGAATTTGAAAATCGTATTTTTCCTGTTTTCCTTACATGAAGATCCCTCAAAAATGGAGCGCCGCTCGCGATCTGGAGCGCCAGTTTTCACAGGAAAACACCATAGAAAACACTATACATGGTCATATCTCCATTATATCACCACAGAAGCACAAATATTAAATGATCAACTTACCAGGGTCTTCACTGTTGTTGTTGATGAATCCATCTGCACTGATGCAAGTTTTAAATGCAATACATTGTAGGATGATGATCTATCTGGTTTTGAATTATCACTTGCCTTTTGAAAATTGCGTCTGTTATTGAATTACCACAAAAGTAAACAAGGATACATGTTTAGGTTTGTTTATTTATAGGCTACTTAATTTATTTAGGCCTATATGTCATTATTTAAAGAGATAGGGAGAGAGAGGGGGGGAGAGAGAGATATCTAGGTCACCTAGGCTTTCCTAATGGAAGATATAAAGTTCATCCCTGATGTGGAAAAGTACAGTGAGCTGTCAGCATTGTTTCTACAAGGACAGCAGTGAACAGATGAAGCTTTGGTGGCTGTTGGAACACAATGTAAGCAGCCTACAGCCTGTTTCCACAGGGTTTTCTCCTCCTGTAGACCAGGAGAGCTGCTGGCCGGCGTGGAGAAATGCGCTTCCTGTGTGAACAACCCAACTGCGACTCTCGTGCGAAATCGCCGTACTTGGCCGCTACGCGTCCTGTGTGAACAAGGCATTAGGCATTTAGCTGATGGTCTTATCCAGAGTGACATATGATGAATGCATGATTACAACAGGCTTTAATTAATATACTGGATCACCAAAAATGACACTTAATCAAATTGCAAATTCAGGGCCTTAGTGCTGTGACAATTCAGTCATGACTAGGGTTTACACTTCTTATCATAAATTATACTTTTCTGGTGAGTGGAGGTAAGATTTGAAGTTATTCTTCTGTTTTGGATATTAGGATTTATACTACACCAATGAGCTCTATTCCCTATGAGGAAAATATTTGCATAAGCCAGTGAATACATCAAACAAGAAAACTAACATAACTAACTAACAAACATAAAACACAGTATCTCAGTACCTACACAGCAAAGCTTCTCCCTTCATATAAAGAAGAAATGCATTTATTAAAGAAATCCATGTGTAGGAGATGTGCGTGTGTGTATCTAGGAGGAATTAGCAAAAACACAAATTCCAGTTAGTCTAGTCTAGATTGGCCAGTAAAATAATCTCTCTGACTCTCCAGGCCAACATTAAGGAGACGGAGGTCGCCATCCCTGCCAAGCTGCACAACTCTCTGATCGGCTCCAAAGGCTGCCTGGTGCGCTCCATCATGGAGGAGTGCGGCGGCGTCCACATCCACTTCCCCTCCGAGGGCTCCGGCTCAGACAAGGTCACCATCAGAGGGCCGGTCGGCGAGGTGGAGAGGGCCAAGAGGCAGCTGCTGCAGCTGGCTGAGGAGAAGGTAGGTGGGAGGGAGCAGAGGGGTGGAGAACGGTCATTGGGGATGGAGGGATGGATTAAAGAATGAATGGAGAGAAGATGAGGAAGAGAACGACAAGGAGAGATGGCAAATGGCTGAGTAAGAAGTAAATCAGTGGAGGGAGGATAAGAGGGAAGGAGAGGGCAGCGGGATGGCCGAGTGGTTAGAGAGATCGTTCCATAAAAAAAGGTCAGAGGTTCAATCCTGTGAAGTGTTCTTTGAGTCGAGGCGTCCTTGAGCAAGATGCTAAACCCCTGACAGTTTCTCTGGATGAGAGCGTCAGCTAAAAGCCAAAAATGCAAATGTAAAACGAGAGAAGTAGGAGAAAATGAGTGAAGTGAAGGAAAAAAAATTGCTACTCCCTGTGGCTTTGTGTTCCAAACATTTTTCCAAGTTGAAAGTGAGGACAAGATGAAGGTCGATAAACACCGCTTCAGTTTCCTCAGGTTCTTTCATCCCTCTTTTCCCCCTCCTCTCCTCCCCTCCCTCCTGCCTTTTTCAGCAAGTCAACAACTTCACGGCTGAGCTGCAGGCCAAGCCGGAGTACCATAAGTTCCTGATCGGCCGCGGCGGGGCCAACATCCGGCGCGTGCGGGACAGGACGGGGGCCCGCATCATCTTCCCGTCGCCGGACGACACGGAGCAGGAGCTCATCACCATCGTAGGGAGAGAGGAAGCCGTTCGCCTGGCCCAGAAGGAGCTGGAGACCCTCGTCAAGAACCTGGTAACTACCTCCATACCATATGTGGTTTGTTTTGGGCAGTCTTGAAGTCACTTAACTTATATTCTTATTCTTTCATTCATTTTTTTAGTGGTTCATTTGTTCATCCCCCCATTCATTTGATTACTTACTTTATTTCATTCTTTCTTTATTATATGTCCATACATATGTATATAGGTACATGCACAGAAATGCATGCATACGTACATTTATTTATTTATTTTTAAATGGGGGTTGTCGCTTGATGAATGGGGGTTCTCGCTTGATGAACTTTTTTAAAATTTAACTTCATTTTATTTGATTTTATTTGCAGTGTTAAGCACAGAAGCAAAGTGATACAAACACAGAAAACAATGATAAAAAACATAAAAAGAAGAAATGCAAATTGAAGCGAGATACAAAAAATATCCAACTACCTCAAAACATCTCACCTCAAAAAAAGAGAGAAACTTTGTACATTATTAGCATGGGAGCCTCTCTTACCCTTCAATGTCAGTCTCTCTAACTTCCCTTTTCTCTATCTAAATACCATCTTTCTCCTCCTTTCCTCGTGCCTCGTGCCTCGCTCCTCGCTCCGCTCCCCAGGACGACGTGGTGGAGGACACCATGGTGGTGGAGGTTCGTCACCACCGCCACTTCGTGTGTCGGAGGGGCCAGGTGCTGCGGGAGCTGGCCGAGGAGTACGGCGGCGTGGCCGTCAGCTTCCCTCGCACGGGAGCCCACAGCCAGCGGGTCACACTGAAGGGAGCCAAGGACTGCGTGGAGGCGGCCAAGAGACGCATCCAGGAGATCATCGAGGACCTGGTAAGACGTCCAGCGGGGAGAAGAGAGGAGGTGTGCTTGTGTGTGGGGGAGGAAGGGGAATGTCTCCCTCAAATATTGGGAAAAACTTGCAAAAGTTTCTCGCCTTCAACCAATTAAGAAATAATTTGTGAATGCCCTATCATTAGCAAATGAGTTGCAGTTTATAATTACATTTAAATTGATTGAATTGAAAGCAAACTGACTCCAATCAAAGTGAGTCAAACCGCTGCAAGAAAACCCGTACTCTCCGTATCAGAGCAACAATGTCAGAGAAAGTAGACGGATGCTAAGCACGGATTGGTAGATCACTATGTCAATCATGTTTTCGGGAATGGTCCATTGTCTTCAAGGACTCTTCAACAAATTGGTTGTTGTGGGGTTCAAACCTGTGACCTTTCTGTTACGGGACGGTCACTGTAACCACTGGGCCTCCTGGTAGCTAACTGATCTGGTGACTTGAGTGCAGAGTGAGGCGAAGCACACGTGTCTCATGCTGTGCTCGACTTGAGAGATGTTTGGCATCTGGAGCGAACTGGGTAATCCTGCACCGCCCAGGAAGTGTGTTTGATGTTCGATGTTCCCCGCCTCTCTCCTCTCTCCTGCAGGAGTCCCAGGTGAGTGTGGAGGTGGCGATCCCCCAGCGCTACCACCGGGCCATCATGGGGCCGAAAGGCTGCCGCATCCAGCACATCACCCGGGAGCACGAGGTGCAGGTCAAGTTCCCCGAGAGAGACGACAGCGCTGCAGGTCAGACACACACAACACACAACACACACAAGATATATGTGCCTGCATGTGTTTATATTACTGCTTCAGTGTCACCAAGACAAATTTCTCTACAATTAGTCCTGGCAAATTACATAATTCTGATATACATAGTGCCATTCCATGGCCAATATTTCCACACAGATTTATTGTAATGAATTGTTGGATCAGGATCAAAGCAGGAAAGTAACACCTGCAATCTAAATGCTGGTTTAGTTGTGGATATAAAGTTAATGATGTTTACCTGTCCTACCAGCCACTTCAGCAGGTTAATCACCACTGCTCACAGGTTGATAAATAGGTTTTTAATCCAATGTGAAGGCCAATCTATTCAGTGGATTAGAGTTAATCTCCCACCCTGATCAGTGAGTATGAACACTACAAAATTTTGGCAGGATTTAACCTCAATTAGGCTATCTCACACACATACAGTGGACTAGGGTGAGGAGTCCTTTTTTATTTATTTTTTTCTCTAAGATTTTCTTGACATACTCAAATCTTACAAACTAGGCAGGATCAGCTGTGTCCACCCCTAGGTATCGTTCATCACATGATTAAAGAGACTCTGTAACTTAAATTGGAATTCAACCCAAAATGATTTTTTTTAGGGGAAACAGACAAACCAAAGAATGGCTATTAATGCATTTTCCATGGTAAAATCCCAGGTCAGGAGGCTCCGCCGCAGGAGAATGGTGAAGTCAGTCCAGAGGCGGAGTTTGTCCCCCGCAAGTGCGACATTATCACCATCTCTGGGCGGGCAGAGAAGTGTGAACTGGCCAAGGCCGCCCTGCTGGTATGCACCCATTTTAGTTCAGTGGGAGACATGACGGCGTCTCTTATTCAATCTGTATTTGGACCATTTTAACCCAGGATCCACTTTCATCAAATGTAATTTAGGGCTAATGTGCTTTTCTTTCTCCCGTTTCACTCTTCGCTCTTCTTCCTCCTCAATTATTTCTCCTCTCTCATTTACCCCTCTCGCTTGTTTTCTCTCCCGTCTCCTCTGCTGATTTCCGTCTCGCTTGATCCCGCCTCCTCCTCCTCCAGGCGTTGGTGCCCATAACGGAGGACGTCGAGGTGTCCTATGAGCTGCATCGCTACATCATCGGCCAGAAGGGCAGCGGGATCAGGAAGATGATGGAGGAGTACGAGGTCAGTCGGGGCCCTCTGGTGCCATCGTCTGGCCGAGTGGCGGACATCACACGCTAGTCCTGCAGATCGAAATGGCCTTGAGTACAGCCTTGATTACAGAAAATGTTTAAGTTTAGATATTTTGATTTGTGAGTGTAGGGAAGAGGGATTTTCTAAAAATGGCAACAACAAAAAAAATCAAGGATCTGTAATAGATTTGTGTGTGTGTGTGTAGGTGAACATCTGGGTGCCCCAGCCAGAGCAGCAGTGGGACGTGATCAGGGTGACGGGCCAGGTGCCTAATGTGGAGCGAGCCAAACTGGGCCTGTTGGAGAGGGTCAAAGAACTGCAAGCGGAACAGGAGGACAGGGTACACACACACACACACACACACACACACACACACTATGTTCACATCATATTTCTTCTCCTTTACTCATTCTATTGCTCTCTAAAAAGTAACAAAAAATCCTTCCTACCTCTCTTCTTAGCTGTTTTTATTTCGTTCTTTTCTTAGCACGTCTCCCTTACATGATTATTCTGTTATAAGAATATTGTTTGAGTTTTATGGCTCTGACCATTCACTCAGTACTATTGGTTGTTTGTAATGTTGGTAATCAAGGAATTGAAGCTTATTCTACTGTATTCTACAACATAATAAACTACCTGATTTGCCTCTTCAAACACAGAAACTGTATTTTACTAACCCCTGCCTATCGTTTTACATACAGTACATCCAATACCAATCAGTAATGCACAATGGGTATACTGTAATGATTTTTGTAAAATTGTTTCATGTATTATCACTGAACCTTGCCAGGCCCTGCGCAGCTTCAAGGCCACCATGTCTGTAGATCCCAAGTTCCATCCCAAGATCATCGGCCGCAAGGGAGCGGTCATCTCTCAGATCAGGAAAGACCACGATGTCAGCATCCAGTTCCCCGACAAAGGAGACGAGCAGCAGGTGTGTGTGTGTGTGTGTGTGTGAGGGTGTGTGAGGGTTGCACGATGTTGACAAACAAGCCATATGGTGATTCATTTGCTGTGTAATGCGACTGCAGTATGAATTCAGATACATGTGACAAGTTTTTCGACATGATTTATTTTTGTTCAGCCTTTGACAAACTGTGGGGTGAAAAATGAGTTGGCTATGGTTAGGATTCAGTTGGCTGGAAAATAATGGAAAGTTTTCCCCGGCCAGGAATTGCGTAGAACCCCAGAAAATTATTTTGCGCCTGTCAGAAACTCCTCTCCCCTCTGATTTAAAACAAAACATCTATTTGTAAATCTGGAAATTGCAACAGATGGTTGTTTTTCAGTTTTTTATCGATCATTCACCCTCTACACTTCCACACTTCTCTCTCTTCCTCTTTCTCTGCTGTTCACCTTGCCGCTGCCCTTTTTCTACATTTCTCCTTTATCCCCTCCACATCCTTTCCTCCTTTCTTACCCTCTGGTTTCTCTCTCCGTCTTTCACCTGCACCCATTTCTGTCCTGCGTTTTTCCCCTTCCTCTGTAACCGTGTCCCTCCTCCCTCCTCCCTCCTCCCCCAGGATGTGATCGTGATCTCGGGGTACGAGCGTAACGTGGAGGAGGCGCGGCAGGCCATCCAGCAGCTGGTGTCCGAGCTGCAGGAGATGGTGAGCCAGGACGTGCACCTGGACCCCCGCACCCACGCTCGCATCATCGGCGCCCGCGGCAAAGCCATCCGCAAGCTGATGGAGGAGTTCAAGGTCGGAACGCTTGTTTTGGGGTTTTGCTCTTCAATAACACGTCTACTTACACACTGGTTCATAGTTTCATTCATATATATATTTTTTTTTTACTGAAGACAGAGGAGATACTGAATTCCTGCTTTTGTGTTTTGTTCTCTTCTATTGTTTTCTGCTCTGCACTGTTCTGTTCAATACTACTTTATTCTGTTTTAATCTGTTCTGTTATATAATAGTCTATTCTGTTTTGTTTTGTTCTTCTGTTCTTTTTGTCTATTCTATTTTCTTCTCTTCTGCTTTTTTATTCTGTTTTATTCTCTTCTACTCTGTTCTTTTCTATTTTTTTTTGTTGTATTCTGTTCTATACTATTGTTTGATTTTATTTTGTTCTATTCTATTTTGTTCTGTTATAATCTGTTCTACTCTCTTCTGTTCTAAACTGTTATTGTTCTATTCTAATTTGTTGTACTCTTCTATTCTAATCTTTTCTACTGTGTCTTTTCTACTGTGTTCTGTTCTTTTCTAATCCATTCTGTTGTAACTGTTGTGTTCTCCTCTTGTTCTCCTGGTCAGGTGGATATCCGGTTCCCTCAGCCAGGCTCTGATGAACCGGACAAAGTGACGGTGACCGGTCTGCCAGAAACCGTCGACAACGCCATCGACCACCTGCTCAACCTGGAGGAGGAATATGTGAGTTCACACTGATGGAGAGCAGCTTCTGTTCAGCAGAGCAGCTATGGATGTTCTCTTTACTCAGCATCGGAGAGCGTTAGACAGATCAATCACCATATCAAAACCTTGACGGGTAGATTTCTGTCTGTTGGGCTGTTTTGGAACGTCACCATGGTGGGAGAGGCAGAAGAACAGGAAGGCTTAGAATACAAATTAAATTAACCTCCAGTCATCCCAACATTATACCGGCTTTCTACGTTTTATCTTTGTTTTGGTCGTACCATTGTCTCTGTGTTCGCTGCTATTTTTTCCAAAACAAACATAGAAATGTGATCCGTCCATCCAGAAAAAGTTCAACTGGGTTGAACTTTCTGTCCGTCAAAATGGATGGAAATCTGACAGACGGACGCGTCATCAGCCCTGTCCAGACAGCGGACAGCTCTTATTCAAAATTAACTGAAATGAATGTAGACAGACACAACGGATCAGTGTTTGGGAATTGCACATAATGTCAGGAAAAGTATGGAAAAATACTGACTACACATTTTATGTAGTTGGCTGTGTCAAATGTATTTAAAGTGCAAGAGCTCTCTTTCTCCTTTTTCTCTCCCAGATGCTCAGTGTGACGGAGACGGAGACCATGGCGGCCTACATGAAGCCTCCGTCTCGCTACGGAGGAGGGGGAGGAGGAGGAGGAGCGGACGACAGCAGCGCGGGTCCGGCTAAGGGCTTTGTGGTGCGGGACGCCCCATGGAACGCACCGGGCAACAAGGTAGCTGACACCTTACACCCCTCTACACTGAATATGCAAAACATTAGGGACACTTTTCATGAAGTACACTGAGGTGAATCCAGGTAAATTATCTCTTATAGATTTCCCTTATTAAATCTATACCAATCACCTAGGAGGAGATGTAGATAAAGAGAAGCAGATGAGTTACAGAGGGATTTTTTAACTTTGAGACAATTGAGATGCGAATTGTGCAGAAGGGGCTGCAGCTCAATATCAGGAAGAAGTCTCTAATATTTTGTACATTCAGTGTAGATTGCTATCGCTCGTGCATCATTTAAATCACGCCTTGCATCCGAGTTATTATGACGAGCATATCAAACTCTTTGTCCCAGGCTCCTGACATGAGCAGCGCTGAGGATTTCCCCACGTTCGGGACGGGCGTGGCTCCCAAGCAGACCTCCGCCTGGGGCCCCAAGAAGTTCTGAAGCAGCTCACCTGGAGGAAACAAAAAAAAACCCTATGAAGTAGACGAGAGACAAATCTCTAAACAAATTGCTGCTCGCCTTCTTTCCTCCCCTTCTCTCTCCCTCTGTCGGTCTCTCTCTCTGTAACCCCCCCTCCCCCCCTCCCTCAACCAGCCACAATGAATTCTGGGAGAGCTACCCCTTCCCCCTTCTCCCATCTCTGTCTTTCTCCTCAATACCTCCGCCCCCTTTCCGTCAGAGAAAAAGATTGTTCCTTCAAATGTCGAGTGCTCTCTTCATAGTTTTGCCGCCGCCCCACTCTGCCTCACAGTCGCGCCACCTCTCCGCTGGTCTCGCTGAAACATTTCAAAGACTCTGTTTAGACCCATGCTGCCCCCACCCCTCCCTGCTAAACCCCCCCCACCCAAAAAACAAACGCTCCCGCAATCCATCAGAACTGTTCCAGCTCTTCAGAGTCAACCGAATCAAGGAAGTGGAATCAGAGAGTACCAGCGAAATATCCTCAGAGATCTGAAACAAGAGCATCCAAGTCTAGAATTTACCATAAGCCCAAGTCTTGGATTTTTAAGCTTAAGAGAAAAAAAAAAAAAAAAGGCGGAGTCTGTGTTTTACTGTGCAAGAAGAGTTTCTAAACGACGACATCTTTTAAGGTTCTTTTCCTGTGGTTTTTACAAGGAGGTTTCTTGTTGGCTCACCTTTCCAAACACGTAACTAATGTGTGATGCAGCAGGTGAGGCAATGGGGTGTGTATATATGTGTGTGTGTGTGTGTGTGTGTGTGTGTGATAGTGGGTTCAGGAGAGGTCTTTCACCCACAAGTGTTTGTAGTTTTCCTCGTATATTTATTATTGAGCTGGGAGCAAAATAGCTATTGTAGTTGATTTGACCTAGGTTTTCTTTTCTTATTTATGACGAGTCAAAAGATGTGAAAGTCCTGCTGATTGTTTGTACTGAAGGTTGTTTTGTCACTACTATTTATTTATTCGTTGATGAGCCATTTTATTTGGACTACTGTGATCTTGCGTTTTTATAAAGCACTCACTGTAGCTTGATGCTTACAACCTTGTTTTGGAGTGTATAATGTATGTCAGGGTTGGGGGACATGTTACCAGTTGTTACGTTTAAGTGTACAAAGAACTTTTCGCTATTTTTTTAAATTGTGTGGGTTTTGTTTTTGTTGGTTTCTGGCATATTTGGAAGACTGTATGTGTGTGTGTGAGAGTGTGTGTGTGTGCAAGTAAGATGTATATTTGAATGAAGCTCAACCAAACTTTTACATCGTCGTGTCTGTCAGTTTGTCTCTCTTCTCTTCTCAGAGCTGTTGTCATTTTTCTTCCTTCCTTTTGAGGTTTTCTCCCTTTTCAGCTAATCGCTTCATAAAATTTCCTAATTTCTGTCTACATACACACTACGCTGCTCCAAATTTACCCCCCCTCCCAAAAAAAATCACTAAAATCAATAGCACTTTGGTTTTTGAGGTTTAGAGATGCCTATGGAATTTCACTTGTTAGCGTACGAGTGCTTCACATGTATTTTGTCTTATTTTGTAGCACAAACTTTTTATCTTTTTATTGCCCCTTTAACATTCCTTTTCTCCAGTTGTGAGAATCAGCTGTCAAGATGACATGTGTCCTATTAACCCACACTGTTGGCCCAGAATTCAATCTGCTTAATGAAAGCTTCCATGTGCCTGTCGTCTTAAATGAAGCGGGACAGGAAGGACTCGGGACCATCGTAGTAAACGGCTCTAAAAAAAATCAACGTACACCAACAAAACTCAGGGTCCCAGTTAGAAGTGGAGGCTGGTGCAGAACTGTCTGTAGATTTGTTGTTTACAGCTGAAGACAGACTAGTAAACAAAACAGACTATGCAACCCAACAAGATGATACAGTAGATTGCTGTTTGTCAATTGTAGGCCAGTGAACTTAGCTATAATTATGGCTTCATTATTTTTGTTTGGGGGAGAGCAAATTAGTCATTTGTCCACTACTTTTAGTTGTTGGACGCTCATGTCCTGTGTGTTGACCTTTGAACTCTTGACCCTCTGTATCACAGGATCACCATCCTGGCCGAGGTGAGACGAGCGCTGCATATTGAAGTTACTTATGTGAGTGTGTGTCTGTTATTAAATGGCAGGGCAGAGCTGCCCGAAGCAGCCACCATTTTCTGTAAAAGCTATGAGAAAACACACTATTGGCCTTAAGAAGTAATTAGTCTACAGCATTTTGAAAAAGGTGTGATTGAGTAAGTATGCAACACTGCAATAACATGCCAGTGACCGGATTTTTTCCTACTCTAAATAAAATTTGAAAAAAGGAACCAGGAGTGCCAGCAGGCTGCGTCTTTCTTACAGCATTTTGTTGTTGCGCCCCAACAAACACACACAGTGAAATGGTCCATATGTGCATACTGTCTTTGTTGGTTTATTTTTATTTTTTATAAATCAGGAAGATATGATTTAATGTTATGTAACAGCCTGTACAACGCAACATACAGAAAATGAAAGAAAACAATACAAATTAATTCTTGTACAAAGCAGCACTGGGCCATAAATAACCCATATATTTTCACATTTTGATTGGACGTTGCAAGTTTCCTTTGTCAAACCCCACAGATCTTCCATGACCTGGATCACAGCTTCTCTTAGAAGTTGACTGAGCTTCAATAACTGGATTTTGACTAATTCATCAAAACCGTGACTTGAAAAGTTGGGTTTTACGTGGGTCGTGATGTAATAAGTCTATCAAATTGGCAACATTAAACAGAATGGTTGAAAAGAGACGCTTTGGAAAGCTGTTCACATACAATCAATAATTAGGTGAATATTTTGGATAAAATAAAACCCTTGTGTAAATCTTTGACGTATGTAAATGAACGGGTGTTAGCTGAAAGTAAAGCAGTAGCAGTTAAAAGATCTACAAAAAGGAACTGCGAAGCCCTAATGAATCACATTCACAATGTAAACTCCAGCATTAGGGTCATGCTCTGCCGAGGACTCCCGTTTCCCCACGAGTCTTCGTGCGAGACTGCCGAGCCAATAATCCCCGACAACACAGTTGGCTCTGGAAATCCTCCCAGGTAAACAAAGTCGGACGTGACGGATGGATGGATCGGAGTGGAGGTGTGAACGGATGAAGTGTAAACGATGGGGGAAGCGAGACGGAGAGGGAGCGATGCGGAAAACCACTTAGACCTTTTTTTTTTTTTTTTTTTCTTTTTTGGCTTCAGTCCATTTCCACCCCTTAAATCTTTCTCCAGGCGCTTCTACTTTGGAATTAGCATATCAAATAAGAGCCAGTAGTAGTGGATGCTAGATGTACTGCTACCCGCCACGTCTGGCAGTAAATATATCTTTTTTTAAATATATTTCTCAGCCATAGAACACATGGAAAGCTATAAGGCTGAAATTAAATGTGCCCATTTCATCGGCACCTTATGGATATTTTGAGTCTCCTGTTAAGTTGCAGTAAGGAGAGGAAATAGGACTGACATGAGTAGCATGAAGAGTCCGCTTTTCTTTGAAACAACAAAAGGTCCATTTCCACAAGAAACCACAAACTTCCCAGTTCCTCCACAGTATTAGCCTGTGAGTGTTTTCCTTTGACAAGAGGAGCCAGAGAAGCGATGCTGGGGCCAGAACAGAAGTACAAACAGGACTGAAACAAACAGACAGACAAGCAGCCAGACTGTTATGGGTGCAACAGATGAGAGGCGGAGAGGACAGAAACACACAAACAGTGTTACATGTGTAAACATTTTTCTTCCTCCAGTTTTAAAATCCTCCCCCCCTAAAGTCACAAGACACTCTTAGGTTCATTCTCAGGATTCACCGTCCTCAGATTCAAGTCTGTCTTTTCTTCTTTTTTCTTTCGTGTCTTTGTGAAACACTTGTCACTCTTTATTCACAATTTTGTTTTGACCCACGTTTCAGAGTCTGTAATAAGTGATAGTCCATGAGCGTGCAGGGTGGCAGGTGACGGCTCCTGTGGACTGAAGAATCGCTCCACCCAAAATAAAAGACTGGACAGGCGCCAGGTGTTAAAATAAGTGTTTAAAGGGTTTAAAAAAAAGAACGAGGGGCCGTGAGAGGGTGGAAGAAAACAAGAAGTTGGCTAGAACGAGGAACACAAAACAAAAAGGTGCTAACAAAACAAAAAAAAAACTGCTGTGAATGAACAAACGTGTCGTGTCGATGAGAAGTTAGTTTAAAAATCGCCCACGAGTGTCCGAAACATAAAGTGCAGGCAGTGTCTGTTCTTCTTTGAAACCGCCATAGCCCCCGCCCATTAAAAGTGTCCAAGAGCAAAGAACCAAAACCAACAAAATAAACAAAAATCAATAATGCTGAATTGTCAACAATCCACAGTAGGAACAGCTGGATTCCAGAGGAGTCTCTTGCTCAAGGCAGGGGGTTGGATTTGGTTGTCAGTTAGTTTAAAAGTCCGGGGAGTGCCGCAGGGTTATGTACCCGGGACCCTCTCATTCTTTGACTCCTCCCCCCCGCTTCCCCCCCCAGTGCCTCTCCTCCTGCTGCTTTCACTCCACCCGGACGAGCAGTCCGTACAGGAGGGTACCGCCCTGCTCCTTGGTGATCCACTCGATCTCTGTGTTGCTGAAGCGTGGATCCAGGGGCTCGCTGGCGCCCAGCGTCTGGGGGCCCACCTTGTAGGAGCCGGGCCGCACGCACACCTGGAAACCCACCTGGGCCTGGTGGCAGCGGTGAGAGCGGGGGTCCCGAAATCTACATGAGGAGAGGAAATTAACAGTAGAGAAGTGTTGTAAATAAACAGTAAGATGTTTCTGGTCTTACTATTTGTCACCTGGTGATCAGCCTGTTATCTTTGTCTCTCTGCTCTGTTACTACCTCACTCTCCTCTCTGTTGAGCTTTTTCTGACCAATCAGAGACGCTACCTCAGAGTTAGTTGTGAGGAGTGGGCATGGTGACAGGTACTTCAAACTACAAAGAGAAGTAAAAAGGTTGTTCCTTTTGTCATTCTTTTGTTTGAAAATGGTGAATCAGTCGTGTGTCGTTTGTACCGCCTGTCAGTGATTTTCAGTGAAGTCGGGCGGATGGAACTGGCAACTAGCCGCCATGTTGGCAAAGCAGGTAGCTGACAACCACTCATCAGGTCCGATTAATGTATCAGCAAGGCAGATGAAAGGAGAGACTTACCAGCCTCATGTATTTCCACTCTGCTTTTGTTTTTTTCCATGTTACTGAAAAGCTTCTGTCAGTTGGTTATGAGAGCTCATCTTCAATACAATAAGTGCGACAAAAGCCAATTCATTGAATCAATACACTAAAAATGTATTCACAATCAATCTGTACTTGTTCTATTTCTCTGTCTTTTTGCTGCTGGATTTTAAGAACTATCAATGTCATCCATTTTTAGTACTATGTTGTAAAAAAAAAAAGTGGTTATTTTCATTTTTGCCTGCTGGGCCAGTGAAAATAGAGAAATCTGACCTACTGACACGAGTTTAACATTGAACCCTACATAACCATGTAAAATAAAAGTGAGTGAAAGGAGAAGCAGAGAGTAATGAGGACTTACTGCACTTTGGGGGCAAACATCTCTAAGCCGGAGTATCTCATGGTGGGGGAGAGCTGCACTCTGGGAACCTCCCTGCCGGGGGCGCTGTTCTCCTCCGGCTCACTGTAGCCGTTTGGCCCCTCCGTCTTCACTGGAGACACGGAGAAGATGGACGACGTCCCTGCAGCAACAGAACGTCACACATTCAGCTGATGCTCTTGTCCTGAGTGACTTACAGGTGAGTGCAACAGTAGAGTGAGCTTTGTTCACAACTAACTAATGAGTGTGAGCGTCAAAGCCACAGCTCAGTCACAAAGGATCGAACAAATATTCCTGTGTCCCTGGAAAGATTTTGTACGTCAGAGAATTAGCTAGGGCTAGGTAACAATATAAGAGCCAAGGAGAAAAGGCAGAAGAGTAGGGCTGCACGATCCTGAAGAAAATGTTAAGCCCGATTACTTGGCTAGACAATTATTAGTCTCGATGGTTTGAGGATTGAAATCATTTCACGGCAGTTTTTGTACCTCATACAAACATCTTGACTATTTTCAACTACAGTGTATGTTCTTAAAGAAATGAAATGTTTCAATATGCCGATTTGCTAGTTTTCTACTTTCTCCTCTAAACTGTGATATTACAATTATACAAATATATATATAATTAATTGCACAGTCCTAATAGAAATGTATTTCTTAAAATCAAGATAGAAGTATTATTTTCAGTTATTTGTAGCCAAATCACTTCTCCTACTCTCCTGCTTCTGTCAAATCAGCTTCAGAAGGCATGTTGCAATATGGGAATTGTCTGTCTCTCACATTGATTGAGGTCTTCAAAAAAACTGTGGGTTAACCAACGTTTTTTGAAAACCATCTTCCTCCAGGTTACGTGTTAATTAACCCACAGTAATCTGCCCAGTGTTGCTGCTGTAAGTCCTACCTGACAGGAGCTGGCTGTGGTCCAGGGTGCGTCGGAGGGCTCCTACACTGGTGCCGTGGTAAGCTATGTGCCACTTCTTCAGTGCATTAGAAACCTCACAGTGGGGCTTGATCCTGCACAGAGAGGGCACATGCAATTATAGATATACATACAAATAAGCATGCTTTACAGTTGTTATTTATAGATAGATGCACAGATCAATGCAGAGATATACAGATAGACAGACATCAGACATTCTAGTGCATAAACAACACCCGGTTACACATGTAGTTCAGTGAAAGCAGGGAGATGCAGTTGTTGCCTCTCACACCCCACATATCCACAGACTCATCAAGCTTGTGACAGATTGATGCCTCACCGCTCTGACATGTGATTGGCCAAGAGGCCGTCCTCTCACCTGAGGGCGAAGCGGCACCATCCGAAGGGCAGGGCGTAGTCGCGGGGCGGCTCTCCTCTCTTGTAGTAGGCCTCGTCGCCCCGCAGCTTGTGGCACGACTCACAGTAGCACAGGTTGTACTTGGCATCCTCGTTGAAATAACCATCTTATGGAGGGATGGTGGTGAAGAAAAGGAGAGATCGCAGAAGAAGATTATGAACACAAGAACATCAGGAACAATGCTGGAGGTTGGAGCAGAGATATGTAAAGACAAAAGAAGAGAGCAAATGATCGTTATCTCACCTGGTAATGTGAGCAGGTCCTTGAAGCGCGAGCACAGTGCCTGGTACTCACAGGTCTTGTTGGGGTTGACCTCTGGAGGGGGCGTCCAGCACACACTCTCTTTGATTCCTGGATGCCACATGTCAACACACAGTGACAAGGTCAAAACTCAAGACTTTCAAGATTTCCAGCGGACAGAGATAAACAGAAACGATAAGGTGTGGAGAGTTGGCTTCTTACCGTCAACCATGTCCGCCTTCTCCATGTCGCCCTGGCAGCGGGCCTCGCCACTCTCCCCGCCCACAGCTGGCACATTGTTCGTCACTATGGTAACCTGCAGTGACGACACAACGTGACGTTAGCATAACATACTGGGTTCCGACCCCTCCCCTCTCTGTTGGTCTTAAACTGGAATTAGACTATTACAAAGCAACTTTGGAGAGTCCAGATGAGATGAAGACTGTGGGGTAACGCAGACATGTAAGTGTTTTAAGGTTATTCTAAAGACACGGAACCCCTACCAACAACCTGACCTTTGACCTCTCTGATAAGAAATGTTCAGATTACATTATTACATAAAGGATAAACAAAATGTAAGACGCAAAAACTCTGGTGTACTAAGATGGAAAGCACTGAAGTGAGGAAATGACATTGCCCATTTCAATTTCCAACTTCTAAGTTATACAGTACATGACCTGTTTATTGTGTGTGTGTGTGTGTGTGTGTGTGTGTGTGTGTGTGTGTGTGTGTGTGTGTGTGTGTGTGTGTGTGTGTGCGCGTGCGGTGCAGACCTGTTCACACTGGCCGTAGAGGTCGATCAGGGGGTAGCAGGGCGAGGGAATGTCCTGCGCCGCCACTCCCTGGTCCATGCCGTTGACGTAGAGGTGGAGACAACTGTTGGCGTCCACCAGCAGACCCAACACCGTCCCCTCCGGACAAGTGTCCAGGTTAGGACCGTAGTTCTCACATATCTGACCGCCAGGAGGAGGGAGGAGGAGGAGGTGAGGAGAGGAGAGGAGAGGAGAGGAGAGGAGAGGAGAGGAGAGGAGAGAGTAAGGCAGAGATAGGAAAACAGAAACGACAGAGAAAAGCATTGGTTAAAGGGGAAGGATAGGAAACAATAGGATAGAGGAAAAGTCGAAGCATAGGAAAGGAGAGATGATGGTGAAAAGGCAATTACATAAAAAAAATGGGAGAAAGAAAGGGAGGAGACAGCAGAGAGCGAGAATAACATTAGAGAAGATCAATCAAGCAGTCGATGAGGCTGGTGTCGGTGAGAAAACACTTGGCTTGTCACGTAAGACAAAATCAATACTTGACTGACAAGTGTGTGTGTTCTTCAATTGATTGCGTTTGTGTGTGTGTGTGTGTGTGTGTGTGTGTACCTTCAGGGAGTTGTGGAAGACGGAGTCCCTCTGCAGCAGCCAGGCGGAGCGTTTCAGACAGCAGGCGGTGGAGGGGAAGTTGAGCCGGTCGGGGGCGTGGCCTATCACCCCTAGCGACAGCGACGACGTCCACGACGGGTTCAGACGGTCGATCTGGAACTGGCAGCCAAAAAAGAGGGTTTGCTGACAGACTGGAACAGCGGCAGCCTGACATACCAGCTTGTCATATTTGGCACAATTTTGTGTATATAAAGCTGATGAAAAAAAACAGTGGGGGCTCCATTTTTATCGCATTTACTCTTTATAGTAAATTCAGTTCTGCCTCGAAAATAAGTAGTAATTGGGAATTTTTAATTATTTCACAGATCATGCTCCTAAATTTCTTTCTTGTGCTCCAAGATTTCTCTGTTTTCCCCAGTCTCAGAGCATTAGGTGATTTCATTAAGAGCTAACAACACATGTCCCACAGTACCTGGAACAGCTGCTGGCGGGCCAGCGGCTGGGCGGTGACCAGCAGGCCCTGGTTGTAGCTGGACACCCGGGCTGCGGTCAGGTTCTGGTTGGACAGCTGGATGTTCTTGCCGTGGTTTTCCAGGAAAGCCATGGCGGTCGGCACCAGTGCACACGGCTCGCTCTCCACCTGGGGGCAGCAAGAGGCGACACAAAGACTGAGACCAACATCTACTGTGAGGCTATCTCACCAGACACATCTAGGGAAAGTGTGGGTGTGGTGAACAATTGTGGATAACGTACGGTCACTGCAAAAACAATTCACCTCCCTTCAGTTATAGTTGCATTAAGGAACAAGCACAATGATAAAACACCATTTAACTAGAAGCACTGGGTAGAACGCAAACTTCTGCCAACGCTGAACAATTCTCCAATTTGCAAAGCTGCAGCCTCCGTAACGGTTTATATTTGTTTATCATTTGTCTTCCAGGTTTGATTTTCAGAAAACATAGCACATGAATGCAACGCTGCCCTTGAACGCAGCATAATAGTTCTGGCTAAAAAACTAAAACTGTCTAATGGTGGAAATACGAGATCCGGATCACCACCAAAATCTAATCAACTGATCCTTGGGCATAGAGCGATCTGTCCACCATATTTCAGCCAAATCCGTTTTTTGACATATCTTGCTAACAGACAGACAGATGGACGGACGACAGACATTTGAGGACTGGGTTTTGGGGGAGGAAACCAGGACAAACTGCTGGTGCTGTCCTACCTCTCTGACGGGGGTGCTGTCCTCCTCCCCCTCGCTGCAGCTGTCTGAGGAGAGGGACGGCGCCTTGATGCTCTCCATGTCCTCCATCACCGAGGAGCTGACGATGGACACTGCTGTCACACGGCCATACAGGTCCAGCACCGCATACACATTCTGCAAGGGACAGGACAGAGTGGTGCTGATTGGCTCTGTGGCTGAGGGTGTGTGTGTGTGTGTGTGTGTGTGTGTGAGTGATTTTTTATGGGTGTGTATATACCTTGGCTACTGCAGTGGCGGCAGGCCCCATGTCCTCTCCGTCAATGAGGATGTGCATGGTGTCGTCACTGCACCTCTTCACACCCACGCGGTTCCCAACCTAGAAACACACCATCAATCATACAGTATGTGTTTATTATTTTATAAATATCGGAATACTGTTCGGGAATGTGATGATGAAGAAAAAGAATCATCAAGCAATAGACTCATTTTCAAGAGTTGGACTAATCAAATAGCATTCATGCATGTAAATTTGTTATGAAATTAAACAGAATTTAGAGGTGCCGAGTTAACTGTGTATCATTTTATATTTTGATATTGGTTGCCACAACTAATAATCACAGATTATTATCAGCAGTACATAAACATGTCATCTCCTTTTAAATGTAGAGTGAAGATTGTGATTAATAACTGTGATGATAATATCGCCACAATAATCAGGATTATTATTATCACTTTAAGGTTGATATCCAGATCTAGTTTTTTTTATTTATTTTTTTTATTAATCGGTGCACTACTACATTTCTCCTCGTGAAATGTTAAAGATGACTCAGATCCACTGTTTGGCTTCACCTGGGAGTACTACTACTGTAATACTACTACTACTACTACTAATCTTTATTTGTATAGCAGTTTTTTCAAAACAGAGTTTGCAACATGCTTTAACAACCAAATAAAACCAAACAACAAACTGCTACACAAGATAAAAGGATAAGAAATATAGGGTAAAAAATAGCAAAAAAAACAACAACAACAGGATAAAAGGGAAAAAAAATCACATATAAGGAAGTCTATAAAAATAAGTTTTAAGATGTGATATAAAGGTTGATATTGAGTCTGTTGGCCTAAGCTCCTCAGGCTGTTCAAAGTCTAAAGGCCTTGATGGCAAAAGCTCAGGCAACTTTAGTCTTAAAGCCTCGGCTTTGGAGCGGATCTGAGGCTCCGCACTGGATCACAGATGGTTTCAAGGTCTGTGATATGGCCTGGAGCCAGAGCTAACAGTGCTTTAGGTGATCAGCAAAATGTTCAAATCAGTTGTAACCTAACAGGTAACCAGTGAAGAGATGCCAGAACTGGAGTGATACGATTTGTTATGAAGTTCTGTTCGGTTCTCCAGCGTCAGGTAGCAGCGTGAGGAAGAGTGTGTCTCACCGTCAGCCGGTCCAGAGAGCAGCCGTAGTTCTGGCGCTGCAGCAGGCCGTTGCGGCGGACCTCAGAGCCACAGAGCAGCCAGGTGACCTTGGTGCGGAGCTGGGGGAGAGACGGGGACAGGCCCGACAGCGGGCAGGACGGCAGATCTGGAGGAGCCAGGGTGGTCAGGCCAACATGCAGCGAGCCGCACCACTGCTCATCCACTTCATCAATCTTAACCTGGACAGAGGGGGGAGAACGCAACTTTGCATTCAATCCAAGTACCAACTAGTAGGGAAAGGCATAAACTGAGTGGCGTTTAATAAAGAAAATCTCCATTCAAAGTGCCATTTTTTAAGCTTTCCCTGGTACGAGTTGAGGAAGGTCTTGTTTGACTGAAAGCTTGCACTTTATTAAATAAAATATGCATATATCTAAGTGTGTGGAAGATTCTTTATCCTGAAGCAGAGACTATAGCCGGGTGAGTGGTGGATATTTAAAACAATCACTTTTAATAAATAAAATAAAATCCATTCAAAGTACCTTTTTTTAAGCTTTGCACTTAAAGTTGAAAGAAACAAATGTTGAAAAAAAAGTTCAATGAGAGATTAAACAGATTTGTCTTCTGAAAGCAAAATTCTTTTTTCCTTCTTTTCACAGCCTTTAGTTTAACAACGATGTTGCATTGGTCATTTCTCAGTTACTGTGCTTCCAGGGGTCTATCGTTATATTTTAGCACAAGTAAAGATATTTAGGAGCTTGATCTGTCAAATTATTTGAAAATATCCATGTTTCTCTGTACCTCGGCTTTCATATTCACTCCTTTTTCAATATTTTAGACAGCAAGAAGTTCATTTTCAGATCATTTACTAGTAAAGCGGCTCTGTGTCCTGGTTTACCTCGAACAGCTCGTCTGTTTTGAGTTCCTTGGTGCTGAACACGATGCCGTGAGCGTAGCCTCCGACTCTGACTGCCTGGCAGCCCTCGCCCAGCAGCACCACGTTCTTACCGTGCTTACTGTGCAGCCGGTGAGCCACGCCCGCTACTACACATACACACACACACACACACACACACATACACACACACACACACACACACACACACACACACACACAGAAGGAAGAGGGAGATAAGCCTTCAAACTCTTCATGGGTGGCATTTTTTTCTTTCCTCCTTGCCTCTTTTTCTTTCTCCCTGCCACTGTTTGTTCTTTGCCTTTAACCTTTCTTACTTTATTTTTAAACATATAAATGCAAAAACTAAACATTTTCCATTTCAGAATTCCATGTTTTTCTAGGATTTGAAGATTTTAAATATAAATCTTCACATCAGTATTTGAAATGACATGGAAGTGTCTACAACTATATAAAATAATTTGTTACAGATACATTTACCACATACTTTTCCTTATTATCTTTTCAAGATCTGAGAAATGATCGAACTTCATTTTCTAAACTTTTCCAGACCAGCATAGGAGCCTGACCATGCTGTGTACCTGGTGAGTGGATGGGGAAGCTCTTCTCTGTGATGTTGCTGGTGCAGAGGCTGTTGTCCAGTGGGCCGGACGAGCTGGTGATGGACACCTGAACACACTGACCATACAGGTCAATCACTGCAAACACCTCTGAGAGACGGAGAGAGGGATGGGGGGGGGGGGGGGGGGGGGGGAGAGAGAGAGAGAGAGACTTTTCAAGACCTGGAAATTATCAAATTCATTTTCCCATACGTTATCCAGACCTGCATGTGTGGGACCTGGCTGTGTGAACTGGTTGTATTCCTCTTTACCTGGAGGCAGACCGGTGCAGGCGACACCCTGGTCCACGCCGTTGATGTAATAGTGGAGGTCGCCGGTGGCCGAGCGCATCATGCCGATCCGCGAAGCGGTGGTCAGGGAGTCCAGGTCACAGCCGTAGTTGTTGCGCATGGTGTTGCCGTCCTGCATGATGGCCGTCCCGCTAGAGGTGAGGCACGAGGGAGAGACGGAAGAGAGAAAGAGGATTTCAATTTAGGTTATAGGCATCTGGCTGAGGTTCGTATACAGAACTTTCATTAACCTCACAGTAGAATAGATCAATAACAGAGGGATTGTTTTAGAGACAGAGGATGGAGGACCTTGCAGGGGGTCACAAGATGATTTAGGGAGTCTTGAGCTGATTTATAAAATGTAAATATACAATTTTTTACTACAAATATCTAAAGTTTTTATTTTTTGCAGCCTCTAGGCTTCCTCCAATAATAACCTGAAAAGTGAAAGTAAGAATATCATTTGGTGTCAAATTTACCACACTACGAGTTTATGGGGTTGTGAATCGAACAGCCAGGTACTTGAGAAAAAGGGAGATAAATACAGTACGTCACAGATTATTGCTTTGTTTGCAGCCTTCATATTCACATGGCTCTTAGCCTTACCTGAGCATCCAAGTGTCGTAGTCGATATCAGTCATGGTGTTCGGGAACTCCAGCTCCTCTGGCCTGATGGCCGTCACTCCTGGACAGAAGGGAAAACATCACAGCTCATTACACATGAAATATACAGTATTTACGTGTAATGATGAAAATGTTGCAGCAGCCTCTAAGTAAGAGTTAAGTTGGAGGGCAGTCTGTGTGTTTGAGTGAGAGAGAGTGAGAGAGAGAGAGCACACAAGCAGTTGGATGGTGGCAAGTAGAATAGAAACTCCTCACCTGCTTCTATTGAGCCCGACCAGCGGTCCACCATCTTCTGAATAACTATTTCAAACAGCTCTCCATCTCGAAGGCACCTAGACCAAGGAGGCAACATGTTGAAATTCTCAGAGTTTGACAAATCACACAGGAGACAACGCTTTGTTCCATTCTGTCACTGCGTGCAAACATGGGTCAAACAGTATCTGCAAGTAATTCTGAGCGTTTGTTTTAATCCGTTTGAGTACCAGATGGGTGGGATTTGTCAACATCATACAAGGAGTGCCAGAAAGTCTCCAAACAAATTCCAATATCTGTAATTCACAACTTACCACACACCATCTGAAATGCCCTGATGTTGTAAATCCAACCCATGTGGAACCTCAAGTCTGCTCAAACAAAGGCTGAGAATTACTTGCAAGTGCTATTTGATCAAAGCAGCCAACCATTACCTGTCTGTATCTGGTGACATCAGTATCACATTATTAATACAAATGACTGTGGTTAAAAATGTGCCTTTAATGCATCATACATATTCAGTTTAGTACTACAGATGCCACTGGACATACTCTGTATTTGGCTATAATTTGGGTGTTATCACTAAAACCATGAAATACCTTGCACTCAGTCAAGTCAAGCCAATTCCCAAGCGAAACACTCAAACCTCTACAGACATTATGATGACTGGACTAATTTAGTGTCATTTCGTTGCTCTCATCACCTGTTGGAAATGACGATAGCATCATTGAACTCGCTGCGGCAGTTCTGGCGCAGGGCGGTGCGCCCCCCGTTGGTGATGACGGCGTTGGTGCCGTGTAGCTGGTGGAAACGCAGGTCGTTGGCCGTGTTGGCCCCGGCAACAGAGCAGGGGCTGCCGGGGGACATGGCCGTGGGACCCTCCGAACTGTCCTCCGGGAGAGGGGGGAGGTCCGCTGAAGGGTGGAGGAAGCGAAAAAAAATAAAATAAAGTTTCCTTCCTTAGATCTTTTGTTTCTCTCATACTTTTCGTAAAACTCAAAGAGGAAACCAAATCTCAAAATTCCATTCTAAAGTAGAGTCTCATTTACATAGCTACAACTCCAACTGTTGTCTAGAGCCCAGCATTGTCACTGTCTGTTTTCTCTCACCCATGTCGTCCATGATGGTGGCCTGAGCGGCCTGGCCGTAGAGGTCCACCACGGCGTAGACGCTGGGCGGGACGTTCCAGGCGGCCGGGCCCTGGGCCACCCCGTTGACGAAGAAGTGGAGGCTGCCGTCCTCCTTCCGCACCACACCTACTGTGTCACCCGCCTGGAGGAGGGAGGAGGGAGAGACAGAGAAGAAAAGGGTAAGAAAAACTGTACAACAAAGGAGAGAGTCAGACTCAACCAACAAGCGTAAGGTAGGAGGACGGAGGACAGGGGGTGATGGGTAAAAAGATGAAGATGGTGTGGTGGAGAGAGACAGGTAGTGATTGACAGCTGGGAAATAAAGGACAAATAAAAGACTAATATCTCCCACTCACTTTGAGCCGGTCCAGGTTGTGACCGTACTCGTCCAGTATCGTTGTTCCGTTGTGCATCACGCCGTTCCCCGTCATCATCCATGTCCCTGGAAAACACATGCAAAAAATATATTTTTTTGTATTCATTCACTCCGGGACTGTGTACAACAATACATACAGAGTTAGCTGTAAGCTCATTTTCATCTGTGGTCCTTGGGCCACACACCACAAAAAAGTAGATAGAAGAGACAAAAGAAAGAAAAAGCATTAAAAATGTATCAATTCTTTGTCTTTTTTCCTAAAATATAAAAAGCAGGATTGAAACAAGCTGTACATGTATTGCAAAACTGTCAACATGGAACTTTAAAAACCAGGAATACCTAATCGTCACATGATTTGTGTATGTTTTGCATAAGCCATTTCTAATCAATCAATACTGCAAAGAATATCCACCTTAACAAGCCATTTGATCTAGTATTGAGTCATAAAATCTTCTTACAAGTGGAAAAAATCTTCCAATACAAATCAATTACCTCCAGGCAAGTAACATTATCTTGATATTAGTGATCTGCCTTATTTCAAGATATTGTTGCTTGTTTCCTGAATCAAGTGAAACTTCACTGGAAATAAAGGAAATTATTTCACCCCATTGGCAGATTGTTTTTTTTAAGACTGAATATGAGACTAAATGACATTTGCACTGTGCCTCTTCCCAAATACAATGCATCCAATGGAGTGAATCAGAACTGAATTGACCTGACTAATGTCCGTTTCCTTTTTACCTGAGCGCAGGTTGGTCATGGTGGAGGGCAGCTGCAGGTAGGCGGGGTTGTGTGTCGTCACACCGATCTCGATGGAGCCCGCCCACTTGTCCACCATCTTGTCGATGCGGACCTGGAAGACCTCGTTGGAGCGCAGCGGCCGGCTGCTCAGCACCACGCCGTGGTTGAAGTCATCCGTCGCACTGCAGAAGTGAAAAAGATGTCATCATTAACTTCTGGATAAACATCATTACAATGTAGTGTGTTCCCACACATTTTCCTTTTCAAAAACTTTTTCCACACCATTTCTTGACTGGATTTGAAGATTTAGGTCAGTGTTCAATATGACGCATGCTTATACTACTACTATATCACTAAAGCTAAGCAATATTTTTCACTGCTTTTTGACACAAATATCACAATGTGTGAAATGACAGTAGGCCTACAACTACATGGAATTTCAAGTAATATGTATTTTGGGACTGATCAGCAGTTTCCCCCCCCATACTTTTCTCTGCATTTTCCAAACTTTTTGAGACACAATCAAAACCATGTATTCCAAGTATACCAAATATTCCATACTTTTCCAAACATGCATAGGAACCTTGCATATAAAATCGGGCTTTCACACCAGGCCAGAAATCAAGCACACATCGTATTTTGAGCCCTCTGTCAGAGTCATGTGCCCAGTTCAACAAAAACGGGCGATACCCATGTGCAAACCCCAACGACATACCCGCTGACCCGTCCCCTTATCTTGAAACATCCAGTTTAACAGCACAATGAATAGTTAGAAGACATCCTATGTATTGGTAAATAAGCAGGCCTTACAGGAAATATCTCGAAAAAAGCCCTTGCTCTTTGATTCTAAGGGACTGACACCAAAACCTGACATTTACTGTTGACGTTGTAGATCGCTGAAAATGTATCTGCTATCAAACTCAATTGTAGCTGTGCTGAAAATATCTCCACATGATGTCACGTTCTTTAGGTTTGGCCAGCTATCTGCAGGAATAAGAAAAATACACCAAACAAAATGGGCCCAGATGTGCAAGGTACATCGTGTACCTTGCAAACACCAAAGTGTTGAACAAGCCTGCACACAATGAGTTTGGATATATTGCTAGAGCTGGACTCACTGTGGCCGCAGCGCCGTCCTGCCGTCACTGATGATGGCGGCCTTCTGGCCACAGTTGGGGTGGAAGAGCAGGCGGTCGGGCCCTTCGGGGTCCAGGGTAAGGGAGAGGGCGGGCCGGGGCCGGCCCACGTCCGGCGACAAGGCCCTCATGATGGCGTTGTTGCGCCTGAGGCGGTCGCTGTGGTTGTGGTTGTGGACAATGGTGACTTTGACGGCCATGCCGTACAGGTCGACCACACCGTAAACCACGCCGGGGGTCTGAGCTGCCGCTACACCTGGAGGAGACACTGAGAGGTCAGGGCTGGACACTGATTAGAGCCGTGCTTTTATCACTCTCACCATAACACACAATGTGTCGGTTTCCCATTTATAAATCTCATTATCAGTCTCATTACTGTATTCAAACGTATTCTTGCTGTGTATGGAAGTAACAGATAACAGTGTCCTTCATATGAAGTATTAATAGACACAGACCATCATTAACGCTGCTACCAGTCTCTCTTTATTGCTGTTGTTGTTGAATTACAAAGTTATTAATCCTTACTGTTTTACAACATGTTGACAGCACTGTCAAATATATAAAAGACTACATCTAACATCATGAAAGGATAACAAAAATACAGAACAGATTTTGAAATTTGGTTCACTAACGATCTAAATAAACATATACGCAGGGAGTGACAGTATCCCATGTAGCCCTGTCTTTCTGTGTGCATCTACTAGGTGATGCTGATCTGATCTGTGCTGATGGGTTTGGTGTTCCTTCCTTAATCGCCCCTTCATAACCATCCATCACTCCGCCCACCATGCCCCGTCCAGCCTGCCCTCCCCCAGCAGTGGGCCTCCGTTCCACTGATGAATGGTGCAGACGTGTCACTCTCACCTTGGTCGATGCCATTGATGTAGAAGTGGAGCGCTCCGCTGGCCTTGCGCATCAACCCTATGTGATCTCCCTCCTGAAGACAGAGGGATGAGAGGGGAAGAGTAGAGAGAGGAGAGACCATAATGAGGGATTTACTGGCAATCCACATGGCTAAAGGAGGCTTGTATATGAAGAGGGGATCTGTGTGTGTCGTCACGGACCTGCAGTTCGTCCAGGCTGAATTCACAGTATTCCCTGCGGGTCCCTTTCCCATTCGTCAGGATCCCACAGCCACTCATCATGATTGTACCTGGCAAATCAAACCAGAATAACTTCATCAAACAGTATAAATACACACATACAAATGCATGAAAAAGTGGTGCTGAAAGGCATCATGTAACGGTCTTTGGGTAAGGGAATTACACCCAGTGCAATAGGCAACCCTTGGTCTTTTAAATACACTGCATCTAGTGTCTTTGTGTGTGTGTGTGTGTGTGTGTGTGTGTGTGTGTGTGTGTGTGTGTGTGTGTGTGTGTGTGTGTGTGTGTGTGTGTGTGTGTGTGTGTGTGTGTTACCTGAGCGCAGATTGGTCATAGTAGCAGGATAGTCCAGGTTGTTGGGGTTGTGTGTGGTCACACCAATCTCTATAGAGCCGGACCACTTGTCCACCAGCTTATCGATGCGGATCTGAAAACATGGCAGAAATGCATTTCTTCTATTTTGGTACTGACGAGCTTTAATTATTCATGTTAGGCTTCCATTCCAGTCCGACCAAAACACAGACATTTTCTATGTGCAGCCTCAAGCCCAGAGAGATGAATATTAATTAACCTCCAGGCTTCACGTTGTACCATATGGAGAGTAGGGGATTAACTCAATATCTGATAAGGAAAAACACGTGCTGTACTGTACTTGACCCTTTCTTTCCAGCACACATTAAGCTGCCGTAAGAACTCCTGACAGCTGGTGTTCATTTATAACATTTGTTGCTGTGCTGCTGATCAAACTAATCATGGTTCCCTTAACGAACCACAGTGACAGTTATCACACAATAGCTGTCACTACAGTATTCACGTACGAACAAGCGTCCCGGTAAGTGTCGTGTGATTGGCCGCACCTCGAACATCTCGTTGTGTCGGAGCGGCCGGTTGGTCATGACCACGCCGTTGTTGAACTCGTCCAGCGGCCTCCTCCGCTCCGCCGTCTTGTTGTTGTTGCTCAGCTTGATCAGTGTGCCGCACTTCTCATGGAACAGCAGCGCGTCATTGGTGGTCATGCCACCCATCACAGGCCCGAGTCCCGCCCCTCCGTTACCAGCAGGGCTGTTATTGGTGCTTCCTCCACTACCACCTCCTCCTCCTCCTCCTCCTCCTGACCCTCCTCCGCTGTCGCTGTTGACCGCGCCCCCTCCGCTGCTGCTCCCTCTATCATTTCTAGAAGAGGAGTCTGACCCTGAGGCTCCTCCTCCTCCTCCTCCACCAACCTCCCCCCCTCCGCCCTCATCCTCGGAGCGATAGAGTGACACTATTGCATTGTTGAACACATCGAAGAGCTGGTGCTCTGTTAGAACTGACGAGAGAGAGAGAGATGAGAAGGTTGTCAATACTGGTCGTGTTGCACAGCGTCCATCAATAGCTGTGTGGTGGATTCTCTTACCGGTGTCGGGCTCCAGGTTGTTGGGGAACTTGTCTGGTCTGCTGTGACTGCAGGTGAGCTCAGGCACTGACAGAGAGGAGTGGAAGGGGATACAGTGAGAGAAAATAACTTAAAAACCATACATTAAATAAAAGAAATCTTTGATAGAACCCCTCCCTACCTTCATCACCGTTCATCGTTCCATTCATTGCTGCCACATTCACCAGTGCCGTCATCCCCGCCTCCTCCCGAACCCCGCACACCACCACCTCCTCTTCCTCCTCCTCGTCTTCCTCATCCTCCCTCTCTGCCTCCCGCTCTGTCGTCTCTCTCTCTCTCTCGGCGGACGGCGGCGGCGGCTCACAGCTCACCACCGTCACCTGGGTGCACTTGCCGTACAGGTCCACCACGGCCCAAAGCCGGGGCGGCAAGCCGCTGGCGGCCGCGCCGCAGTCCTGCCCGTTCACCCAGAGGTGCAGCTCCCCACGGGCGCTGCGCTGGATGCCCACTCGGTCGCCCTCGGCCAGCTGGTCCAGGTCGCGGCCGTACTCCTCCAGGACCGAGCGCCCGTCGCGTAGCACCGAGCAGCCCGACACGATCCAGGAGCCGCCCTTAAGGCCTGTGGCGCTGCTGGGGAAGTCCAGCGCAGCAGGGTCCAGCGCCGTCACGCCGATCTCAATGGAGCCGCTCCACGAGTTCACCTGGGGGGGAGGGAGGGGGCGGTTACTGGATAAGGATTTTTGAATCAGCGTTTCAAATTTGTGCTCGTCTAAGAAACCCAACTGTGAGTCTCCAATCAGTGCCTTTCTAATGTACATTTTCCATCTAGCATTAGCAGGCTTGATCCACATCAAGGTCAGTAGGTCAGGTTCAGGGAGTAGAAGAAACAGAGCTTCTGTGTGTAAAATAGCTTGTGATACGTAGGCTAAGGTTTCTTGGATTACTAATTACTAATTAAGGCTGTATTCTGCTTTTTTTTCAAACTTCCAGCACCAGTTTTACTTTAAAGTCAATGGGGAGCAGCCGCAAGGTGGACGGAAAGTGGTCACTTTGGAAAAAGTGCTGGGCCGGGCTTCTTTTTGGGCAGTGCAGAGCACCTTCAGAAGTTGAGAAAAATTAAACTGTTTTGAGTGCACGACATTGACCATGTGTTTTTATGAGCTGACCAATCACAGCAAAGAAGAGGTGGGGTCACAGTATATAGGCAACTGTTTACTGCAACAACCAGAATGAGAGTGAAGAAAGCACTGGTAGAAAGTCAGTATGGGAGCACACTGGGTGTGTTGTGGGAGTTTCTGGTAAATGTTTGAGAGTTGGACACAAGTACTGTCTGACTTTTTTTTTTAAGTCAGAACAAAATGTGGTCCAGGCAGCACTTTTCCTAAGAAAAAGCAAAATGGTGTGTAACTTATTAGAATTTTAGCAATAAACAACTGACAGAAAGCACTTGATATTAGACAACACAAGTACATCAGCAATGGTTGCATTTTTAGCAGTATGCTAAATTATCATTTGAAAATCCTCAAAGTAGCATGTTTAATTATATCCACAGGGTCAAGTGACTTCATTACTCCTTATCCAATTGAGCAGAGGAAATCCTAATTCTACAGCTGCTCAAGTGGGAAGGATGGCAGGTTAATAGACGAGTGGACGCTAGTTGAGTGGTTACCGTTTAACACACCCACAAGGAAGCACCAATGTAATCACAACTGGGATTTGAATCTAATGCTAGGATACTCATTTCTCCTTCATTATGTCTCCTCTCTACTGTAAACAGTCTGAAAAAATAACAGGAAAAGCTACAGGAGGGTGAACTACCAACACAGGTGCTTGTGTCGTGTAACTGGAAACACACAGAGAACATTTAAGCAAGGAAGCATCACCATCATCCAGCCTATCGCTTTGGGTACAAATCCACCGCAAGTCTCAAGGCCTGGCAACAACAAAGATCTTGTGATTTTGATTGCCACACAAATACTTCACTGCAAAACTCCTTGTGTCTCTGCGTGACATTGGGCTGATATCACATAGCATGCGGCCTAAAATATCTATTTCTTCTCAGAAACACAAAACTCAACAGAGGGTTACAATAATGTGATACTTTATTGATCTCTGTGGGCAAATTCATTTCTTTTTTTTTGTTTTCTCCCCTCCACATAGATGGCAGAGTGCAGACTCAGCGACAGAGCAGCAGGGACTGCTGGAGCTGGTAGGTGATTCAGAGTCTTGCTCAAGGACACTTCAGCCGGGCGGATGCTGACACTGGAGCTTGAACCCGGTCCTCCAATATGCCCCCCGCCCTGCTTCCCACAGACTCTGTCACCAATCCAACAAAAACCTATGTGGATTGTTCCTTAACAAACGAGGATTAAGTAAAAACTATGCTAACGCTCCCAACAATCTTAAACCACTCTCTGCTACCCTCTCCCTGCTTGACCAATTAGATGCATTTTCACTCTCTGCTCATCTCCACCTCCCCGCTTATCTGCCATGTCAAAAAGAGCAAAACATTGAACTTTGTCGAGCCTTGATCACCATCTATATCTCGTCCCTCATCTCTTAACGGCAGGGCGGCCTAGTGCTGAGACCGCCCCTAGAGAGGCAAGCAAAAGAGAATTTCCTTACGGAGATCAATAAAGTATCAGGTTATAATTTTTTAATATGATCCTATTCCCCTCCTCTCCTCTGGTGTGTTCCTCTGCTCTGTGGCAGGTGCTATGTAAGGCAGTGTGCTACAACAGCCGGGTATCTGGGTTAACAGATTTAATAGTAACTCAGCCTGACCGGGACACTGTGTGGAGGAGACAGATATCTCCTTCCCTCGCTCATCCACTTATGTAACAGCAGCCTGATGTGTGGGTGTCTGCCTCTCAGCCTCTCTCTCTCTCTCTCTCTCCAAAAGTCCAATAACTGCAGGCTAAACTCATATAAAAGCATACAGCTATGCCCAGTAGGACTACTGGACAGCTTTTAAAAGAAACAAAAATAGACTGCATGATGTTTAGATTCAAATGCAGTGTCTCCCGCACAAAAGTTGAGATTCATGGCTGAGACTAGGCAGGAAGTTCTTCTCAACTCACAGACTACACACAGACAAAATACAACAATTGAACCTTGTTGCTGCAGCCCCTCAGGAAGGGGGTGGAACAAAATGTTCACAATGGTGAAACAGATTGAGAGCCAAATCTTAATAAATTGAATAAATACACATACTGGCATGCTCTGTGCTAACAAACTGGCATACCAAATTAATTTAAATCAACATTTTTAACCATTACGCACAGTAAGTGAAATATGTTTTTTCACAATGTTGGATTTTTCACTCAAACAAATTACTCCAGTCCAACACCAAACTTAAGACAAAGTCCTATTCCAGGCAAACTGTTCCTCCAACAAAGCACTTCATTCGCTTGCTCTCATCAATAACAACAGTCGTTTTCCAGCTTCCTCCAAAGCGCAATGGATGTCAATACACAGAACGGGCAGCCATGCCAAGCGGGCTGCTCTATGATGGAAAGGTATTGATTTCAGGCAGGGAATGCATGTGATGACACGGAGTATGAGGCACTTTGTGAGAGGCTTTATCAGGCTGGGAGTGCCATAAGGGATGGATAGTTATGTACAGTATAGTATATAGATGTGGGCCCATGTTTTGAAGCACAAGCAGCGAGGTCTCCAGTAGATTTTGTGGATGACCTAGCGAGGTGTCAGGGCCAGGCGCAGTGCGCTATGTGAATGCTGTCATTTACAGTGTGTGGCTCAGCTGGCATTGGCACCAACATGGTAGGTCAGAGTGAAGCAGTGCCTTCTCTGCCAGTGGACCACAGGCTCCAGAGTTGTCATGTTGTTGACAAACCCAGCAGGCTGGCAGACTGCAGAGGCAGAAGTCATTACAGCAGACTAGCTCTCAGACGTTATAACAAGATAACAGGCAAACGTAAACACTGTGCACTGGCTTGATATGGATAAAGACTCGGCCTATGTCACATGAGTGCATGACACAAGCAGATGGCTAGGTCAATAATGAACCTATTAAGTTAAAGTGATATGACAGCAAGTGCCACAACAATGACACTGGTATAGTGTATGCTTAGGTACCTTAATGGCTACCTACTCTGGTAGGTCTATGCATTAATATGTGATTTTCTATCCCTATGATGTTTAATTAGTTGGAGTTACCTTATATTTAGAGGTCAAACTCCTCATGCATTACACTTGGAGGACTGCTTCATCAGTGCTTGTAAGGTCAAGTTATGCTTTGGGCTTGGATCAAGATGTATGTGGATATTTAAGGAGACGTCCTGTGCTCTGGCAAGGGGTCAAGCTCAGGTGCTGTGTTGTTATCATCGATGACATTGTAATAGAAAGCAATAGCAAACTGTAGGCATTCGTGTTGGGATAGAAGACAGCTAACCAAGTGCTAATCTCACACACAGTCTCTTCGGTGCTTAGCAGACTGAATATTGATCACTTTTGTCTTTAATGCTAGTCAATGATAACGAGACCGCAGATTTGTGATCAACTTGGCTTGTGCACTGCAGTTGTAGCCATCAGGACAGACTGGCAGAGAGGCTGAGAGGCACCGACGCGCTCATCCAACACAAAATAGCAGCAAGATGTTACCTTAGGTTAACTACCTTAAAGTCTTGCAAGCTCAATAAGCGACAGCCGGTCCTCCTCCAAAGCACCTTCCAGGATAGCTAACAGTTAAGTGGCTAGCCAGCTGACAGCAGGTGTTGTACAGCTTGCTGCTATTACTGCTACTGCTAGCCGCGAGTTAGCAGGGTTAGCTACCAAGGCAACACAGACAGGCAACGTTAGCTAGGAGGGCTGACTGAGTTCAGTGATCAGTTGAAATAGCACAAAGTGCTGTGTTAACCCCTCTCCCCCTGTGCAACCTGGGCCAGCGTCTGCAAATCGTGCTCAGCCTAATCAATCACGACATCATTGGTAAGTTAACCCTGGTCGCTGTCAAGCCGTGCAACGCCCTGGCAACGGGAAGCCCCACACTGCGGACAACAAGACCCCGTCCCACTGGCACTGCTCTCGCATTCCTGCTGGTCTGTGCCCGCTCCACAGTGACAGGCCTGTTTACCTTCTTGTCAATACGAACGGTGAAGACATCCCGGTCCCTCAGCGGCTCCCTGCTCAAAACCAGGCCGTGGTTAAATTCCTGGACGGGTTGGTTGCGCTGAGCGGTTCGGTTCGAGTTCGACAGGCCGATCAGCTTTCCGCTGCGCGGATGCAGCTCAGCCGCCATCTTCACTGGGCGGCGAGTTTTACGACACTTGGCTTTGCGACAGTAGGGCAATTCAACGCTTTCTGCATTCAGAGCTAAACCGCGCCCATTTGTACGATAACGGCAGAAGGTCAGAGAGAGAAAACACAGCTTTCTGGCAGTGTGGCAGTTTGCTTGGCCATTAAAATGCAGCAGGTCATTTTCCTTTTACGGATAGATTTTTGTTTTGACAGTAACCTACAAGTTTTGCGGCACATTATCTGGCATGTATTGGATTTTGGATTTGTGCTTTGCACATACCGTAGACTGTAATGCATGCACCTACCACTGTCTTTATTCATCCACTAGAGGGCGCAAAATCAGTGTCTTTAATCTCTACAAATACCTTGCACACACACCTTTCTCTCTCTCTCTCTCTCTCTCTCTCTCTCTCTCTCTCTCTCTCTCTCTCTCTCTCTCTCACTCACAGACACACATACACATTCCACCTGTAATTAACTTATTATCACAGTGGGTAAAGATCCTCAAAGCGCCAAGTGGTCTTATTTTGCTTTTTCCTTATCCATTGCAGTATTCATGGATAGCTAGATTACAGAGTGACATCTTTTATTCAGAAGCACATTGCTGCAAGTACCAAGATAAGAAAATCACTCACATCTCTCAGATGAATCAGTATATTCTGTTAAATGGGGCTGGTGGAAAATATATCCATCAAACAGCATATTATTTATATTTTATTGTAAATTATGCACATTTTAGAAGCAAATAGTTGCGTACGCCAGATCAGACTACAGCATGAGTGTTAGTGGCCTAATGATAAAACTTAAATGTAAAATCAAGGTGTCATTATGCACAACTCCATAGATGCCATATATTCAGACTAATCTACTCTTAAAAAGCTTTCTTTCTTGACTTCATCCCTTTCTCTCTGTTATTCAAACAATCACAAGGTGTCTTTTACATGGCATTTTGGCCAAAAGGCAAAAGAAGACAGGCATGGAAGCCAAATGCCTCAGTCCACGTCTACAATGCATTCTTTCACGATCTACGCGGGGCAGCTGTAAGAGGAGACTGACGCGTGCTTGACAGCCGAGTCCAGGTCCAAGTCCTTCCCCTGGACCTGGATCTTCTCCAGGCAGCCTCTCAGAAAGTGGGAGCCAACACCGTCCTCACCTTCACCTGAAAAGAGAAAAACAGGAGCCACTTTTTCATGCTTTGGTTTCACTGTTGATTTTGTGTCCTCTTTTATATCTTTTCCTCATATTTTACTTTTTTTTATTATGTTCTCTGATCCTTTTTTGTGATGTTTTATTCTGCTTTATCTTGCTTTTTTCTTTTCTGGAACTGTGCACTACCATGAGCGGAACAAATAAATAAATAAATGTTTTATTCTGTTTTACTGCTGTATTTTGTAGCACTTTGTAACACTGTTAAGAAAGGTGCTATACAAATAAAGTTTATTATTATTATTATTTTATTGCACTCTCTTCAGCTGTTGACTGGTCTGATGTTGGTCTATATGGATATATATTGTGGCAATTTGTTATGTGTTTTATTGTGTTTTTATGTTATCTGTTTTTATTGCTGTTGCTGTCGTATTGGTTTTCATTATGTGTTTTTATTGTGTGTTTTTACTGCAAAAACCCTGTCTGCAAACCAAATTGCACTCACCAGACAGTAAGTGTTTATTTATTACAGCTTCACAGAAATTATTCAATACTATAAAAGCCCGCTTTGAGAAAGTGAGAGAGGTGGGGACTCGAGTCACATGACTTGGACTCGAGTCACAATTTTAATTGCTTGAGACTTAACTTGATGCATGAAGAGAAGACTTGAGACTTGACTTGGGTTCTGGTAACTTGGGACTTGACTATGACTTTGATGACTTGAAAAGGTTTCTAAAGTCTTGACAAAAGATCTTGTGTTTGTGTAAATTACTTTGATTGAAAGTGATGAGATTTTTTCCAGCAGACGACTGAATTTAAATTCTGTTGTCTGAATTTGTATGGAATGATTGAATTTATTGAAGTTGAAACTGATTATAGAAATCAAACTCACGATGCTCTTACCAAGTTTTTATCCTATTAAAACCATATTGCATTGAAAAGTTCTAGATATTTCGTTTTCTTTAAGATATTAAATTGATACTGGACTCTTGACTTGTTCTGACTTGACTTGGTGTTCTATATTTAGACTTGAGACTTGACATTAATTACATGGACTTGACTTGGCCTTGACTTGCTGTTCTACATTTAGACTTGGGATGTGAGATGTTGCTGTGTAATCTCACCTAGGAGACCTCCAAAGGCAAGTCGGCCCTCTCTCCATGTGGTCAGGTAGCCCGGGTGGCTCTCTGCGGTGACAGATAGCCTTTTGGCCTCTGATGGCTCCCCGTCTTTCAGCAGTTGCAGTAAATCCGTCTGAAAGATTATCGCCAGTCTCTTGATACTTTCTGCCAAAATGATTTTATCTTTACCGAAGGTGAGTGTGACCTCCTGCAAATACAAGAGAGAGACAGGACTTAACTCTATGGAAAAAAGGCTTTGTGGTCTTCAGTGTGTGTGTGTGTGTGTGTTTATGTATGGCGGTGAGTAGATGATTCAGAGGTCCTGAGCAGTTTTTTCCAGTCTTGTCAGGTGTAATCGAATACACCTTCCTTGATTATTTTATCTTTTTCTTCCAAACAGAAAACATAACATACTGAGATGTGACAGCATTGCATTAAGTGAGTGGTAAATGTCACTCTGCAGTTTATAACAAATGCCAGGGATTATTATATCTGGTGTGCGTCCGTACCTTTGTGTTATTATTGGCCTCTACTGCCAGCATCACCTCCTGCCCGGGGGCCTTGATGCTCAGGACGGTCCCATCCATCTGATTGAACTCTCCCCACATTTCAATCTTCACCCCGCTCTGCTCTGCCTCAATAGGGAAAGCTACAGAGGACAAAATGTTAATTTACATAATAAATTAACAATTTGTGTTTGAGTGACCTGTCAAACATCCAGTAAAAAAAACCAAAAAAAACTCACTTCCAATTATTGTCCGTTAAACATCCACAGCAGTTTCACAATGAAAATGAGAGATGTTGACTGAAAACTGGCTAAACTAAACCATTAACCCTCTGATAGATGCAGTTATCACCTGCAATAACAGCCTATTCTCATATTTTTGTGATATTTGATAGTTTTTTTTAATATGTTTTATGATAGTTTGCACTGAAAAGAATGATAGCATGCATTAGGGTTAAAAACAATTTTTTAGGTGGTAAACAAATAAAGGCCAAATTCAATGTATGGCAAAATCGCAACAATGACCGTAGACTCTCTCTCTCTGTATCTCTAACCTAGCCAGAGTCATAAATTACAAAAGAGTTCAGCTATCTTATTTGATTAGCGCAAATGAGGAAATTAAATGAAATTGAATGAAATAAAAAAAAATGAATGAACGAATTGTCCTAGATAATGCAAGCGTGCATTATCTAGGACGACTGGAAAGCTTGTTATTGAGTGAAGGTGTGTCAGCACTCGCCAAACTGTTGCGTAATTGAGCGCTCTGTTCCCACCTGAGGTGCTGAAAACGGCGAACCCAGTGCCAGGGAAGTAACTGCCAGGTTGGATGTTTTGATAGCAGGGCCACAGCTCCTCCGCCTCTGTCTCCCAGGGAATAGAGAGGTTTAGCCAGCTGCCTTCCCGCACACAGCCGTCCATCTGCGGCTCAAACTGCACAGAAACACACAACAAGAGAGAGGGAGTTGGCACGTGTGATGTGTTCACAAATGTACACACACACACACACACACACACACACACACAGAAAGACAGTGACAGAGAGAGAAAGAGACACATTTGCTTATTCCCTTAGATCACTAGCCAGATTTAGACAATGTGACGTCACATTGAGATATTTCCAGCCCAGCTACAGTGGAGTTTGATAGGAGAAACATTTTTAGCGCTCTAAAACACTCATCGTAAACGTCAGGTTTTGGTGTCAGTCCCTCAGAATCAAAGAGCGAGGGCTTCTTTCTAGATTCACTGTTTTGTACTGATGCTCAACGATCATACAGGGAGAAATCCATTGTAGAAGAGGCAGAGAGACCAATTTTTTCACCCGCAGTAGCCTCAATAGACCAGAATGCACTTCTGGAAAGTGGGTACAACAATAAAGTAAATTACAAGACTTCTTCACCTCAAAATAACTCCTGGAACACACTGAACATCACAGGTTGAGGATATCTAACCGTGTACATTGGAGGTTGGAGTTGTCCTTTAACACGCTGTACCTGAACAATCATCTTCTTTGTGTCGACCAGGATCCCGCCGAGGGCCAGCCGGAGTTCCCCTGAAGTAACGTCGTCCGCCTCGATGGACTGCACGCCGACCACCAGCGCCTTGGACCCGTCCACCTTCAGGATCACAAACTTCCCCACGCTGCTCAGCTCCAGCTTGGCGGCGCCACAAGAAACACACGAGAGGAATCAGACCAAAAGTTAATGTTAAAGGCATTAGACAAGCAGTTAAGACACTGACACTATGTAGATCAATTATTCAACTTTGTAGGCATTCATGGGAACTTGTATTTCCCTAAGCTTCACCTCTTTACAAAATTATACAGTACGCCTTTATGCCCTTTATGTCTTAAAATCTTATTTTTCTTTAAACAAGTTGGAAAATCTGCCAATGGGGTGAGATAATTCCACTTGTTTCCAATGCAAAACAACTTGTTTCAAGACCTTTAATTGAATCTAATGACACTATCTTGATATTAGTGGAGCGATCTGCTTTATTTCAAGATATTGTCAATTGATTTAAAAAAACAAAAAAAATCCAGATAGAAAATGGATCTGCATTGGAAACAAGTGAAATTCTCTCCCCCCATGTATCGTTTTTCCACTTGCTTTAAGAAGAATAGGATTTAAGACTAAATGACTCGTCAAAGCGGACATTGTGACTGAGACGGTGTTGTGTCGGTCTTACCAGGTGCCACTTCCCATCGTTGAGCTTGGGGCCGCCCGCCACACTGATGAGGGTGTCTCCTTCGCTGATCTGCATCTCAGGGATGCCCTCTCTCAGGGACAAGATGAACCAGTCATCCCCGTGTTTGGTGTCGCCGTAGAAAACTGCACCTTCTGGGTCAAACGTCCGGAACTCGAAGGTCGACTTGATACTGCACAAACAGAATAGAACAGAATAGATAAAATAGACTTCTTTTCATGAGGAGGCCGGTCCATAGAGGATAAGGAAGATGATCCTCACCATTTTTTAAGTATTTTTTTTTAAAAAGCAGGTTGTTTCAGTCTTTAATACAGTAGATCTAATAGCCACACATTTTTGGGCCATAGTCTTTTACCCCAGTATTTAAGGAGACTTGTCCTCCTCAACTATCTGAGCCTCCAGCCTCCACTGCTTCTACTGATATAGTTGTGATGCTCAAAGATTTAGAGAGATACATTAATCAATAATTAAACTAGAGATGCATTAATCCACCCCACCGTCCCACCGGTGGGTCCATCATTGCAAGCACATGTTGTGTGGCCAAGCTTTGCTCAAGCCCACAGAACTTTATTTCAAATTCTAGTCAAGATCCCAAGGTTTCTAAAGATACCAAATATGTAACTCGATTTTTTTCTATTTGATGTAATGGTGCAGTCATAAAAAATGTCATCTTGAATATTTGAATATTGCATTCAATATAAGCAGCTATAGCTTCAGTGAAGCGTTGGAACGAGCAGATACAGAATATGTATGTGAAATTGTCGTACAATATGGAAAAAAATATTTTGAAGCTATTTAAGGGGAAATTTAAGGGGAAAATCACAGTTCAAGAGGTTATTGGGTCTTGTTTGAATTCTCAAAAAATGCAGTGAGCCTTCCCTTGCCTCCTTGGTCACAGATTTCACACCACAGTGTCTGGAGTGACCAGTCACCGTCAAGCTGATGCGGTGGCTCTCTGCTGGGACGGCTGCCGTACCTTTGGAGCTGACTGAGGTTGGCTGTCATCTGGATCAGCGGCTCCCAGATGTCTCTCTGCTGGCCGAGGTACACCGGACCCCGGCCTGAGACTTCTTTCTGGAGGACACAATTCATTAGGCTTAAATCATTATTTCACTTCCTTATTCTGCACTCCTCACATTCACTAAACCTTGCTTTTGTATTTTCTTGTTGGATATCTTGATTGACGAGAGTTTGAAAGCCACAGAAATTGAGCGATGGGTTATGATGAAGTGCAAAATCAATGATGATTCACTGACAAAAAGAATCACAAGGCATCCACCCACTGTGTATCCACTTACACTGAGCAATGTCAAACTTTCTGGGAAAACCAATGAATTAAGTAGAAATAGTGATGGGTTATAACCAAGCGTGTTAAGCCGTGTTGTGGTCATTGTGATGACTTGTGTTGACTTCTCCTCCCACAGACTGAGCAAAGTCCTGCTGTGCTGGCTTGGGTTTCATGTGCAAGACTAAACAGGTCTTTGAGTTTACATCTGCGCTGCTGTACATGAGCTGAATGAGTTTGTTAATGGCTAATGTTAGACTTTCACACTGCAATCCATGCCTCCTGTCTATTGTCACTCTATCTCAAAAACGTATAAAATACAGAATGAATACAGAGCGTGGTTTGCACAAAAATCTTAGATCATCATGCCCATCCTCACAATGTTGAGAAATAGTGGCTCAGGTGCCCTTTTCCTAATTTTATAGCAGAGCAAAAACAAAACTTGAAACGTTTGCATCTTTTTTATTTGAAACATAACGTAGGAACCATTCTGATTTTTACAGAGATTAGGATTCAGGAAACTGATAATTCTATAAAAAGTTACTGAATGCAGTTACGCCCTCTATATGCACCACATTTAATCTAGGGTTTTCACTTGAGTCTTTTGTTTAATTTTGTTTAGGTTACAGATGTGTTCTTTTCACCAGCAGATAGAGCTCAGCAAGAGCTTTCCAATGATATATAACACATATTTTGGGCCACAATAAGTACAACCACACACATTATGATCCTTGCATGACATGTGAACGTACCTTACCCCGTCCGTTCTCTTGCCCCTCGACTCCCCATCCCAGCAGAGTCAGGCTCACAGCGAGCAGCAGTCCACCTGTCATTGTTTTCCACTTCACGCCCCGGTGTGCGGTCTCCTGAGCCTTAGGGTGGTCCGCTCACTCCGAACTGGCCTGGGATACAGGTGGCGGGACGAGCTCAGGGGAGTTAGCACCAGACAGTGGAGTACAGCGGTATGAGCTGGTGCACTGTCCTGGGGTCCAGGGAGCAGAGGGCAAACAGGCAGTGGTCAGTGACATGGGTTATTGATCCCCAGGAGGGAGTGTTTGATCTGAGTTTTGACTGTCTGGATGTTTGCGAAAATTTGGGTGAAAGAAATTGAGTGGGCAGCAGGAGGTAAAAAAAAAGAAAGATAGCTTAACAAAGAGAGGATAGAGAAAGGAAGATGTGATATCAATAAGGGGTTGTTATTTAAGAAGCCAACTTAATTAGGAATTCAACATACAAAATCAATTTCTTTTGTATTTCCTTCAGTCTGTAGATATCCTCTGCCTTTGTGGTGATAGTAGCATGGACAGGACTGCGGCCGGGTGAGTGACCTTAGCCAAACCACTGATGTGTGTTTACCCATTACACAGGAACCTTGACTGGCCGCTGCGAGCTATGACTCAGTGTGTCTGTGTGTGTTGCAGAGTGGAGAGAGAGAGAGAGAGAGAGAGAGATAGAGAGAGAGACAGAGAGAGAGAGAGAGAGAAGATGAGAGGGGGAATTATGCTTCAAGGCACACAACTCTTTATTCTTTTCTGCTGGCAGCATTCCTATGATACAATCTCCTTCCAGGAAGGATATGGTAATGCTGGGAAAAGTGCACACACACACACACACACACACACAAACACAAACACAAACACACACACACACAGACACACACACAGAAAACAGAAATGAACAATCAGTAAGCAATCTGTTATTCAGCTGTTGATAGAGCATTTGAAGTTAGCCTGTTAGTCGTCGTGTTGAACCAAAATGTACAATCTTCCTTATTTATATGCAACATCCAAAGATGTTCCATGCCATTTGAAGTATCTAATGAAGTTCTACTCTCACATTAGAGGTGTATTCCCCAATGCTTTGTTACGCCGAAAGACTGAATTTATAGCAGGAGAACAATGCTCACACTTTGACTTTGTGAAGAAACAAAATTCACAGCCATCCCCAAGGCCACAAATGTATCATTTTCTTACGCTCGACATTGTAAGAAAATGTCCATGATTTTGGGACATTATCTCCATTTCCGAGACGCTCCTTAATTCAAGTCCGGGGCATTGATAATAAAATCATCCCTGACATCATTGCATATTTTTGGGAGTTCAAAGATGAGTGAGTCACCAAGCCGACTGTTCCCATTTGAGCCACTGAGTGTCACTAGTGGGAAGGTGTTCATACAGAACGTTTTCAAAGACTGTTAGAATTCAGCTCCTCATTCAGCCACAAGCTGGGTGTAATCAACCCCTTGGTTTATACCTCAGCAACCCTGTTAGAAATTTAACCCTATAATACATCTCTTCCGGGACATGACATATTTTTTTTTACAAATATAGAAAAAAAAACACTAATGCTTGAATACGACTTAAAGGTACACACCATGGAGTGAAGGGAGCGCTCAAAGATCGGGGTCACATTCACGAGAGGAAAGAGAAGAGATTAATACTGAAGGCACAGTGTCAATACCAAACAATGGACCACGTGCTTAAAAATGGCAGCCTCCTACTTTAATGACATCACACCTCCCATAGTGGGAGCTTTTGTTAGGGCCAACAACTTGAAGCCAGTAAGGAAAAAGGTGATTTTGTTAAACCCCAGATGAGCAAACTGGAAATGGATTGACATTGTTTACATGAATATTACTTACCAGCCTTTGAGTGAAATATGATGTAATATGGGTGAAATGATAGATTAAATATGTGATATTTTATGAATTATCTTTTCCCTTGTCCTCCTCCTATAGGTCAGAGGTCAGGTTCAGCTACAGACCAGCTGGTAGGGATTGGGTGTGTTAATCACCTCAGCAGGGTGTGGATGGTTGCCGACAGGACTTGACCCCTGGTCCTCTAACCTCTAGGCCTCCCTGCTGTCCCTCTTTGATACACCTTGCCTAAAGGGAGGGCTTTCTCGCCAGGACAAGCCCACAGTGCAAATTCATCCACAACAAGTCATTCTACTTTCAACAATTCACAAAATGTTCAACAACGCACATTTCACTAGAGAACGCACAGGGAGGATCAAACGATGCAAAACCAGGCAGCCACCAACTTTAAGCACATGGTTCATATTAAGTGCTCTGGATCATCTTATAATCTATAATAAAGACATAATTAAAAAAAAAAACATGAGACCAGACTAGAGCACATTCTGTTGGGTCATCAGGTTAATACTTTATTTTGTTTGATTGCAGCAAAGAGAAAGAAAGGGAGACGGAAACAAGAGGAGAGAGAGAGAACAAGAAGAGTGTTGGAAAAGGAGACTACAGACTTTGGGAGAGCTGTGGCTACAAGCCTTTGTATCAAATCTAAAGACAAAGTCATCAGGCAACATTAAAACATCTTTTAAAAATAACATTAACATATTTTGTGGGCTCTATATGGCACAGTATTACCCTAGACATGTACACAATACCAAAACAGTTTAGCCACACCCCTACATCTATGACCAGCTTCATAGCAAACTAAGCCATGAGATCTATCTCCAGATCATATTTGTCATTTTTCAAGAAATCGTTCATTTACTATTCAAATTTCTTATGCCATAACAAGGCACCTTAACAGTTGAAATCTGGCAGATCCACATCTCACTATAGATAATTATCATTTAAATATCAAAGCAGAGGCACATTCATTTAAACTAAAACATACAGTAAATAGTTGTATATTACCACCAGATTCCAGTCCAGTCACTACAATACGTCAATTTGCATGCTTTTGGTCTGTATGATAACCGTGACGGCAAACTATGGCATAAGAAATGGTCCAAAAACACAAACATGTCCATCTACAGGAATGGCTTCAGATAGTGTAGTTTGGAGACAGCAAGGCTTGGCTAGAGAGGTTTACACTGGAACTAACCCACAGAAAAATGTCAACAAAAAAAAGAAAAAAACAGGCGGCCCATATACTGCCAAGGGATATGCTGCTTAGGCAGATTTATTTTGGTTTTCTTATTCACGCAGAGTCACTCGCTCTCTTACACAAAACACGTACACACACGGCACACACACGCAAAAGGCTTGTAACCACACCCAAGGGGATGCTTGTGCGCCCCTGCAGTTGGTCACGCTGTGTTTTCACACTCCTGCCTGAACCAAACAGCGCCCCGATACCATCGCGCACACACATGCACACACACTGACACACGTGTGCTTCACTCAGACGTGCTGCAGTGTGTGAGTGTGTGCTTGAGGGAGGAGGGAGAACTGAACAGCTCCTAGATAGTGATTGTGAGAAATAAATGTGGCAGCTAGTATTGTGGAACCTTTTATCCAAACTCCGCTCTATAATGAGTAAAATAAAAGACTACAGAGATATGGAAGGTTGAGAAGCCAAAAATACAAAAGGAAAAAGAAACAAAAGCTGTGCGCACAATGCCAGATTTTCTGAGGATATAAACTGTTAGGAAGCAAGTGTTGCTCATGCTTTGTGGATACAGAACCCAAGTTTATTGACATGTTCCTAGGACTACTGTATATATGCATACCAGACGTTATACGGTTCTTTAACAGGTTATTTGTGTCAAAAAACAAAAGAACTGAAACCAATCTACCATTAATGCAGTTGTACTTCATTAACCTCATGACTAAATTTACATTCATATTTTTAAGTGTACTCAAATCCCCCCTTTTCACTGAAGCCACTTCCAACTGGTAAAAGGGGGCTAAACAACATAAACAACAACATATTGTAACAAAACAAACAAACAAAAACATATAGAGATAACATTACACATAACAAAAAAAGGCCCAGGGGGGCATCCGGGGAGTTTCGGCCTCTACTTTGGCTGCTTAGCTCAGCCTTATCCTAGCTCTTAGCAAATGACGCAGGGCAGAAAAGAAGGAAATAGTTCAGACTCTTTCCAATGCCCCCTCAGTCGGGGAGTAGGACAGAAAGTTTTTGTCCACAAAGTCCTTTCTGTAGGGGCTTCTGACTCAGATTCCTGCCTTTCTGTGCCCATCTATTTCTTTCCCTGTCCAGAAATAACTCTATACCCTGAATCCATTTTTCTTTTTCCTTCCTTACTCTCACTTTCTTCTTCCTGGCCTAGGAAATGGAGTGTGCCTTTGGAAGAGGAAAAAAGGCTACTGAAGATGAAGGCTGACTGATTTTTATTCTTTTCTCTTTTTTTTATGTGAAGGACATGAGATGAAAACCGGAAGTGCAATGGTCTACGAGCCTAAGATTCTTACCCAGTGGCCAGCTACATATCCAAAGCAGCTACAAGTGTCGACATTATCCCCTTTAAGTGACCACTACTTTTCTATTGTGCACATAAGGTAAAAACTACGGTGAACGCTATGCAGATCCTACAGAGCATCATCTGGCCACACGGTCAGATGATCTGTCATTGTCATAGACTCACGTCCAACCATAGCATTGACTTCTTAATGATTTGGATATGAGGAATCACTTCTAAATGCACTTCTACGCACTGACCTACAGTAGCTAGTCCAACTAGAGTAGGAATGCTGTGTGCGCCTCAGAACCACATGGAATGATCAGCGCTTCGGTGGCATACTCTAGCCATTCATGCACATACTCCATCACACGCACACAGCATACACACACGCACACATATATGCATACATACTCACCCACACACACTAATACCTGCATAAGCCCACTTCTGCATGCACAAATCCTTACATACTGTGCATGTACATGCTCATATATAACTTTCACGGATAGTTTGACAACGGAATACATCAGTATTCTCATTCACTCACACCCATACAAACACACACACACACACACACACACACACACACAAGGTTTGTGTTGTTTAATGCTCTACCTCCAACTGTGTCGAGTAAGGACTCTTCTGTCTCATCCCTTATCCTTGCCCACACAAGCCTTCCCAGAAGAGCGTTTATCCTCATTATGCAGTCACTATAAAGGGAAGCAGACTGAACTAATTTTTCACACAACACACACCCTGTTAGCAGTTCTTATTCTTATATTATAGATAATATCATAATGAGTCAGAGAGGAAGATTAATCAAGCTCTAGAACTACAACACACTACAGCAAGACAGGAGAAACACGGAGAAAGGTGAACAGGAGGAAAGAGAGGGGAGTAATGACACGTCACTGTAAATATCTGCCTCTCCTCCCCGTTTCTTTGCTTCTTCTCCTCCCTTCACCCTACTCCTGATTTCATGCCTAGCTCTGATCTCTGAACAAAAGAGAGGCAGGGGTGCTGTGCGAGTGTACTCAGTAACCCAGCGAGCACGCACCCCTCCCCCCCCCATCCTCAACAGGCCAGGCCGTCCCCTTTGAAATATATTCCTTAGTTATAGTGCGTTTGTGTCCTACGGTTTGCCGCTGCTGCTGTCCCGGTGCTTCTTCCCACTGCCACTGCTGCTGCTGTAGAGGCTGGGATTGGCCACAAGGGGGTGAGGCGCTGCGCCCATGTAGGGCCCAGCAGTGGCTGCGTAATTGAAGATGGCAGGGAGGAAGGGCAGTGGCTCCACCTTGTCCCCCCCAGGTGCCATCATGTTCAGAGCCACAGGAAGAGCGGCCAGGTTATAGGGGTAGGCCAGCAGCTGGGGCCCGTAGAGCAGCTGGTAGGGGTCCGGGTAGAAGGGCAGCTTGGCCAGGTCCCCGCCGTTAGGGACCATCACTTTCCCCAGCGGTCCGAAGGGAAGAGCTCCAGTAGGATAGGAGGACATGAGCAGGTTCTCCTCCTGCTTCTTGCCCGAGCGGTAGCCGCTCGGTACAATAAGGGGTAAGGGGAAATCCTGGGCGGGGTAGCCCACTGAGGCGGCCTCCCGCTGTTGGGAGTCTCTGGAAGATGTGGTGTCCTGGTGCTCAGGCTCAGGTGGTGGGGGGGCTCGGGGGAGAAGCAGGGCATGGGCAGAGGGGCGGTCGCCGGCACCAGCTGCTCCGGTGGGCAGTGTGAGCCTGTCGAGGCCTTGCGAGGTGTGGTGAGCCTGGCGGGTGACTTGAGCTAAGAGTCCAATAGCGTTGGGGGACCGGCAGGGGGACTTGGGAGTGTGCCGGGGCGAGGAGGGTCCATTTATAGTGGTTTGAATGGGGATGTGCTGGGGGGACGGCGCAGGGCTCAGGGGCTCCTCTTTAGGGACCAAGAGAGCGACCCCCTCCTCTGGGAGGTGGGCAGCTCTGCTCATTTGCTGGAGCCTCTCCGTCTCCATTTCTCTCTCTTTCTCCATTTGTTTCTCTCTCTCCCTCTCCCTCTCTCTTTCTCTCTGTCTCTCCATCTCCCTCTCTTTCTCTATCTGCCTCTCCATCTCCCTCTCTCTGGCTAGTATAGAGGACATGGTCAGGTCTTGTGCTTCGTTCGGAGAGGGGCTCCTGGACAGGGATGGGACTCTGAGATCTTGGACCAAAGGTGGCTCCTCGTAACCCGCATGTAGAAACATACCATTCCCACCCTGCCTCTCTCTATCCATAATGACCCCTTCCCGTTTCATGAATCCCACCTCAGAGCTGGGAGCTGTTGTCATGGAAACAGGAGGAGCAGCAGTGGTTATTCTGGTCTGTGAGGTCATGGGCACGGTTGGAGAGGTGTTGGTGGGTGCCATGAGGTGCGCGGGGCTGGGTATTCTGTGGATCTGGCTCTCTAGGTTCTTCTTCCTGGGTGTGCGGTAGTCCAGACATTCAGATCCGTTCATGACTAACACACTCTGGAGAGTAGAGGGTGTGACAGGCGTGGGAGGCGTGAATTCGGGTTTGGGGGGCGTGAGTTTAACCGGGCTATCTAATGGAGGGGTTATGATTTGTGGGCTGGGTTCTCTCTCAGGAGCTGCAGGTTTGAGTTCTGTCAGTTCAGGTTTGTCATAGGATTCTGCTATCTGTTGTTCATCTTTCAGTTCGCTGAGATGGCTTTCACGCTGCTGTGATGCTAAACAGTCACCGCTACTGGATGGGTCAGGCGTTGAATAGCTGATAACCGAAACAGACAGAGCAGTGGGAACCTGTGCCTTTTCAGTCTCTAGGTCTCTACTAACAGTGTTAACCACTGTCTCTGCTGCTTTTGGCTCTGAGTCTCTGTCGTCCTTCTCTCTTTCTGGGGAACTGCTTAACTCATGGCGCCGGATATGGCGGGTTAGCGCTGAGGATGTCTTGCACACCTTATGACACTGTGGACAGGTGTGCCGTGCTAACGCTCTCCTGCTTAGGCGACTTGGACTAGAACTCCTCCTCACTACTGCGCCTACCCCTCCCTCTTTTTCCTCTTCATACTTTGCCGTCTCTGACACGGCTCTGACCCCAACCCCTTCACCTCGTTCATTAAGTCCCACTTTAGGGGGCACAGGGGACGCTTCGGTAGGCTTGGGATGCTGGGCTCTCTGGTGATCCTCCAACTTGTCCCTTGAGGGGAAAGTGGCATGGCAGAAGAGGCAGACAAACTCAAGCAGATGGCTCAACTCATGTTTGTCTCGCTTCCTGGGGCTAGAGAACCAGCGGCCACATGTACCACACTCTGCTGCATTCCCATTAGTCCAAGGCCGCCTCTTTATTCCCATAGGAGCCGCTGAGGTAGACAGAGGAGGCTTTGGAGAGTGCAGAGGAGGGGTGGAAGCCTCAGGACAAGCTTCCTCAACCTGTTCCTCTGCCTCTTTGTTTTTCTCCTTCGAAGGGACAGAGGGATAATCTTTAATTTTTCCCTCTTCCTTCTCTGTGTTACTTTTTGACATTTTTTCAGCCTCCGCTACCTCCTCCTTATCACCTCCCACCTCTTCCCCGTCCACCTCCTCCATCTTTCCATCCTCATCCTCATCTTGTGTTATATCTGTCTCCTTGTTCACATGGTTTTTAAGCCTTTCTGCCCTCCTCATCAGCCGGAGGGAGCGTTTGTATTTCAGCTTCCTCTGCCAGCTCTTGGCCCTCTGGAGATGAGCTTGGGCCTTTCTCTTGGGCTTGTAGGAGTAGTAAGGCCGCCATAAATCGTCCTCCATGTCGTGGTCACTGTCCCCTTGCTCACGCACCTCTTGACGGAAGTAGTACTCCCTCACTTCATCAGGGGATTTGGAAATCTTTTTCCTGACCTCCTCCTCAGAGCCTCCTCCTGTCCTCTCCTCCTCAGCTCCCAGGCTGGCTCTGCGGTGAACGCGGTGCTTGTGGTGATGGTGGTGGGAGTGAGAGTGGCGGGGCTCCTTGGCGTCCCGCACAGATGACGTTTCACTCCGCTTGGTTTTTGGAGGAGAGTGGCTCTTGTCTCTCCTGAGGTCTGTCTCAGAGATGCTGCGCTTGACAATGGCCTCCTCGCCGATACGTACAGTAATCTGGCACAGCGGCCCTGCCCCTTTCACCTGTGACCCTCCAGATGCTGACAACTGCTTTGCGTTAGAGATGTCACTCTTGCTGTGGGACTTGCGTGATTTGTGATAAGATCTGCCTGTCTCTGCATCCTGTCTGCCCCTGGAGCCCTCCTCTGTGATGTCTGAACTGTCTCTAGACCTCTTTCTATGGCTGTCTGCATTCTCCCTTTGCTTTTTGATTGGCCTGGGACTGGCCTTGTGGGATGTCTGACTGTCGCTGCTTTCAGGGGAGGAGCTGTTCAGTGAGCTTTTGCCACTCCCAGAGGTGACCTGGTTGCTATGAACAATGACAGAGGATGACACTGCTGTTCCATGAACTATGACGGAGGGTTTTGTATGGCCATACGTTATCACAGAAGACATGCTTGTTTCTGTGCCTCTACCGGTCTTGGGAGTTTTGGTTTTGCTATTACTAGACATTTTGAAGCTGCCACTGCCTCTTCCCTGCTCTAGCTCTAAGGCCTCACTCTCATGTTTTCTCACTTGGGGCATGTCTGTTTGGGGGAGGGGCGCTAATGTGGCGAGGTCCCTGTGCTCCACAGCCATAGAAACAGGGAAGCCATCAGGGAAGGCATCTGGGTCAGGCTTCACACTCTGAGGGTGGGCCCCACTGATGAGGCTCTGGAGGTCTCCAGGGCCCAGAGCGCAGTCCAGGCCCAGGGGCAGGGGAAGGGAGGATGGTTCAGTTTGTGGCAGAAGCAGGCCGTTGGGCAAACCATCACTGTAGGTCTTGTAGGGTCTCTTCTGGGAGCGCATGGGGAGAAGGCGATAGAGCTTAAGGGCATTAACTTTCTGCTTGTAGCCACCGTTGGCTGTCTTTTCGCTGGAGATGAGGCTGGGGTTAATGCCGTGGATGGTCTTCTGGTGTGTTTTGAGATTGTAGTAGGTGGCAAAGGCATCCCAGCAGAAGATGCACTGGTAGCGACGCTCCCCTGTGTGCCACACCTCATGCTTTGTGCGATACTCAGCCAGGGCAAAGACTTTGTCGCAAAAATGACACGGATATTTGCGGCGCCATGAGTGCACATTGGAGTGACGCTTGAGGCTGGATAGCGTCATGTAAGACCGCTCGCACACAGAGCAGAAGTAAATGACATTGCCATCTACCACCTTCACAAAATGGTTCTCATCGCCCCCCAGCAGCTCAGCGGCTGCTGCATCATCGCCTTGGATACGGGCCAGGAGACTCCGCGCTTTCTTCCCTGGCCGTGCCTTACTGCTGTCTATAGCTCCTGCACTTCCCACAATCACTCCCCCTTCCACTCTCACCTCACCCTCCTCCAGCGGCTCCTCCTTCGGCTGGACAGTGAGCGAGGGAGGCCCCAGGCTGTTGGAGGGTAGGCCTGAAGCTCTGCAGCATGCCTCGTGGGACTGCAGTCTCTTGCTGTGGATGAAGGCTTTGCCACAATAACGGCAGCTGAGGGCCCGGCTGCCGCGGTGCAGCCGCATGTGGACCGTTAGCGAGGAGGCCGAGCTGAAGAGCCGGTGGCACACTCCGCAGATCAGCTCAGGCTTCAGGCCATCAGTGGGGGGGAAGGAGGACGGGTGGGGGGGAGCAGTGAGAGCCTCAGAGGGGGGAGGAGGAGGAGGTGGTAGCGGGGGAGGGAGATGGAGGGTGGGGGGATGAAGGTTTGGTCCATGAGGGCTTCCCACCTTCCCACCTGGTCTTCCTGTTATTTTCTCTTTCCTCTCTGTGTATGTGTCCCCACCTCTCTGGCTCTGATAGGCTGAAGTGCCCAGGTTGAAGAGGATCTGGGCGGTCTGAGAGGGTGAGGCTGTTCCGTTGGCCGCCCTGTGTCTCTCACCCCACCCATCCCCTCCGTAACAGCCCCCTACAGACCCGCTGGAGGACCTCGGGGGAAACCTGTTGAACTGAGTCTCTGGATTGACTTTGGAGCACTTCAGAGGAGGGGGGGATTTTATATCTTTCCTGATAAGCGCATTAACAGTCATGGGAGATGAGGAGGAGGAGGGCGAAGAGGATGGAGAGCTGTCGTGCCTGGGGGGCTTAAAAGGTCTGTGCTTTACGTCCATGGTAGCATCCAGTTTCCACAGCGACCCCTCGTCCGAGCCCTTGGAGGACGGCCGCCGTCGGTGGGGGGAAGGGGAGGACGAGGAGGAGCTGCGACAGTGGTTTGGAGAGGTCAGAGAGGCAGGCAGCGGGGCGGCGCTAAGTGGGAAGGTTAGGGTGATTTTATCGTTCTTAGGCCCATCAGCCATGTCCTCCAGCCTGTCCCCCATTGCAGCCTCTCCGCGGCCTCCTTGCCTTTTACCCTTCATCTCCAGCTGCTCAGCCTCCCCTTCCTCCTCCTCTGCTTCAGGCTGAGAGGCCACTCCAAGACAACGGCTTGGCTCGTGTAGTCCTCCGACCCCGCTGGAGCCGCAGCGGGTGGGGCAGAAGTTGTCAGTCAGGTGGAACGGTGATAGTAGGCCAGAAGAGGAGGCCTGCGCTGAGTGAAGGGTGTCTAGAGCCACTACCGTCAGTGGCAGGTAAGACAGGGGTGACGACCGCTGACTCCGGTGGCACGTGGCGTCCTTGGTTGTGATGTGTGCGAGGTCGCAGAGTGGAGCGTGCCCAGCGGCCAGGTGCTGTTCACTCAGACGTGACTGAAGGAGGCCCGCACGGAGGGGGTCCCACACCTTCTCACCGGACACCATGACCAGCCCCCGAAATCTGAAAGACAAATCAGAAAGAAGGTATTAGCATTATAAACAGCCCAAGATGAATGCAAAACATGCAAATGCACATGGCATAAAGCAGAGAAATGACAGTATACCGAGAGCTTTTGCGATAGCAGTCATGGCGCTTATGGAACACTTTTGAGAAACGGCAAAGAAACCCAAATGCCCCAGCAATGCTGAGCTCCAACAGCTCAGCCAGGAATGGTGAGTGAGAGGAGGGAGCGGGTAGGGGGAAGGAATGAATCTGCGGCAGTGCTGGTTTAGATTTCAGCGTGCCACAGCCAAGCTTTCAGAAAGGCATTCCAGAGATCCATCTCTCTCGGCTGTGACACAACATTCCCTTTGCCTAATTGGAAGGCATTCAGATTTAATCAAGATTCCCTCAGAATAGAGTGTTGACTTGCATCCATGGCCTTGGCGCACATAAAAATAGTCCCACTCTCTTGCTCTTTAAGCAGACTAAAGGAAAGGGGTGGCTGTGATCACTGCCTTGTTAGCCATTCCTGGCAGTGGCTAGTATCTGCCGGGCATGACTCTAACCATTTATTTGTGAAGGCAAGGGCGGGAGGGAAGGAAAGAGGGGGAGAAGAGAAGGGAGGGAGAGTGCATGCGTGTGTGCGGAGAAGGGGTGTTTTTCCGCCCTCTGCATCCGGTACAATCTCAGCTAAGCTCGAGAGGATGAGCGACGGGCACTTCCCATTTCCATTCTAATACAACCGCCATGGTGGCGGATACAGTCCTCCTGCAAATTCTTCATGCATAAGCTAGCTGCAGATTCGCCTGCGATAGGCAATTTATTGTTATTACTTATTTAAAATGGGAGCATGTGGTGGGGTCTGCAGACTGGGGAGGGAAATGGAGACAGTATAAGGCCATAATGATGCGACGAGAAGAAAAATCCTCAGTCATGCTTTTCTGCCTGCGTTTTCAAGCAGCAAAGCAGCCAGGAAGGCAGGCCGCTGTAAAATTCCACAGGCAGCCCTGAACAGGCAGAAACTAGGTCAGCACTGTTATTGCAGAGGGAAGAGGAGGGAGAGAGAGAGAGAGGGAGAGAGAGGGAGAGAGAGAGAGAGAGAGAGAGAGAGAGAGAGGGTAGGGGAGAGCGAAAGGGTGATAGAAAAAGGGAGCGAGAGAAAGAGAGTGAGGGTTAGTGAGAGAGCAAGAGACAGAGAGAGAGAGAGAGAGAGAGAGAGAGAGAGGAGAAAGGAGGGGGTTGAAACAGGAACAGTCAGACACACTGCACTGTCAGACAGACAGGAGCCCAGGCAAACACGCACACACACATACCCGCACACACACACAAACACACAAACATGCACACACACACACACACACACACACACACACACACACACACACACCACACACACACACACACACACACAAACATGCATGCGAACAGACATGCAAACAGACATGCACACACAAACTGGCATGCACACAACACTGTACGTTCTCCCATACATGCCTATGGGCAAGACACACAGGCATAAACAAACTAGGTTTACATGGATGGACCCGCTTGTAAATGACATGCAAAACAAAAGGGTGAATCCAAGTGCAACACGCCACAGGGACTGAGGGCACAGGTGGAACGAACTATAGACAGATTGAAAACAAAAGTGTATATTAATGTATTAAGTAAAGGCAATGGCACATATTGTATGTTGTATTGGGACAACAAACTATTTCATGCCTTTTCATGATTATCTATGATTATTAAGGGCAAAAACAACAATGCACATTTTTTTCTGGCCAGGCTTGCACTATTTTATGGACGTGCATTGAAATAGGCCTTCGCTGTCACTCTCACATTTACTGAGCGATAGATGTTGTGCAGGAAATCCCTTATGTCAAGCGCCAGCCTGCTACAAGTGGGCGGACACATTGAGAGACGGTGCTAGGGCTAAAAATGTCACCATTTCATCTGATGCTTGCGCCGCGGACAGGAAAATGCGTATGACGCCCCCTCGCTCTTTTTCTTCATCTCCCTGTGACGCACACAGCCTCTCCACAAGCACAGCCTGCACGACACTGGCCGACCGTGACAGGCAGCTTTAAATACGCTTTAAATATGCTTAAACGTACACAGACAGAAATGTGTACTCAGACGCATAGGACACGCATGAAAGCACTGTCATCACTCTTATTCGTAGAGACGTGTGGATACACAGATAACACACACAAACGCACAAACGCACACACAACCTTCCCTATCACATGCAGACACACAAACAAACGTGACCCTCAAAGTGGCAAGAACCCTAAAGCAAAATCAAAACAAAGAGCAACCCTGTCCCCACGCCTCTCTGCAACAGGATGCTCTGCGCAAACAAACATGTTAGTCGGCCTGAGAACTGTTCATCTATTTACGCTTGCGGCACTACAAAACCGCATAGCAAGAACAGGTGCTCAGCTGGTGCAGGAAAAATGACTAACTAGTCTCACATAAATGAAAAAACACATTATACCAAACGCAGTGGCTTACATATAATCGCCGAGGCTCTACGGTGGCAGTCAGTGGCAAACGCGCTGGGGCAGAGGCATACTTTCTGCGATGCACTGATTAAATTTGTATTCCATATCAAATGATGAATGTGAGGCAAAAGTATAGACTGTCAGCTTTTGATTCTGGGTGTTTCTTCGCTTCAATGTTAAATCTTGAGAAGTAGCTCAAACTTGCAGATTAGTCCCCCACTTTCAGCTCAGTAGAAGTTTTGAAACCAATTAAGTTCAAGGAAATTAGAGTGCCGTTTGTCTCAAAACCCCTAACATGAACTAACTGCTTGAATTGTGTGACCAATCCAGATCAGCAGACATCTTAGTATTTTTTCTTTGAGATACTCCGCCTCTTGCATCTGAAAAAAAGATGACTTTATGACCTTGAAGACCCTGAGCAAGTATTCCATTGAATTCAGTGGGAAAATCAGTCAGGAGGAATATCACTGCTAAAGTGGCCTTGCATAACTTTAGGCACAGTGGCAGCATGGCAAATGTTTTTGGCAGGTACGGCAGCTCAAGGCCTGGACATTGAACCAGCCACAGAGCAATCTGTTTATTCCACACTGAAACTAGTACATGTGCCGACAGACAAACAACCATTAAGATTCATCTTACATCCAAGGTAGACCTCATGAATCTAGTGGCACTAATGGGTCATAAATGTCACACAGTTATTAGTTACCGAAAAACACATGCAACCAAAAATGAACTTATTTGGTTCTGAAATAACTTAAATTTGAGCAATTTGGTCCAATACCTATGCTCACCGGGGATTAAAGGTCTGATCACGGCAACTGACAACTTTAATGCTGGTTAAGTGCCACTAAATTTGCTTTTACATTTTAAAGCAAATGTAAATAGATGACAACCGATTCTTTTGCCTCATTTTCATCTTTTTAGCTGAACTATAAGTTTCGTCAGAATACAGCTAACATGATCAAGTCGACTCCGTTTTGCCGATACTCTACTGTATCTTTAGCTGTGATGTATGGTCATTATGTCAGTGTGTGTGTGTGTGTGTGTGTGTGTGCGTGAGTGTGTGGGGCCATGAGGGAGTGCCTGCAAGGCGGAATGTGGGGGGCCTCGGTGTTCCAGCCGGTGAGCCAGCGGCGAGGAGCATGTGGGAAGAGGAAGGTGTCGGTTGGGCTTTCTCCCCAGTGAGGGGCAGCCAGAGGGGCCCAACCATTAGAGCAGCAGTTGGTCTGTGAAGAGGAGGGGGTGTGTGTGTGTGTGTGAGGAGGAGTGTGTGTGTGTGTGTGTGTGTGTGAGGGTGTGTGTGGGTGGGGTGGTGGGGCATCGTTAGCAAGAAGGGGTACTGAACTCTCCACAACCCCCCGGCCAAGAGAGCATGGTAGAGCCAGCCAGATGGGATAGAAGGAGGGAGAGAGGAGGAGGAGGAGGAAAGGGGAAGGGAAGTTGGTATGGGGTGGGGAGTGGTTGAGGAGGAGAGTAAAGGGAGACTGGAGGTGGTAGTGGTGGTGGGGTGGGGAGGGAGGGGGGGTAACTTCAAACACATCTCTTCCATGTTCAGATTTCATGGTTTCCTTGTCTTTCAGATCCCACTCAGCGTGACTGACTGCATGCCCCCGTTCCTCCCCCTCCCCAAGTGTAAACTGTGGTATCGCGGTGATTTCGCATGCCACTCCACGCACCAGCAGACCTGCCCATGTCTAAAACGCCATATACTCTCCACGGTCTGTTAGCTCTCAACCCAGCACGTAATTCCCATAATTCTGCCCACTGTAACAGAATCATGGGAAGCATTAGGAGAGAGTAAGGCCAAAACAGTACCCCAGGAGAGCAGTAACACTACACCAGTGACCCTTTTGAGGTAATTTCCCCAAAATCATTTTCAATTTCACGCACAGTCCCTCTTGAAGGTGCAGTGAAAGCCCCTTTGGAGTTTTCGGTGTAAAACAACTGAAAAGCTTTTTAGTGTTAGCAAGGTTTAGCCGGAGCCACATGTTACCACGGTCAGCATGTACTGTAACTGTTAGGATGGCAGTTCAGATAAAACGAAGTGCTGCACCAGTTTCACAAGTGTAACAATACAGTGGCACGTCGACATCCAATAAGTTCATGTCAGATTTTTAAAAATAGTACAATGTAAACAAAGCTATCAGCCAGGTCTTGCACTCCATGACACTTGCACATCGGCGCTTATGTGTCCAGGTTAGGAAAAGGCCCAACGGTAAATACGGCAGGTTAGCTTCATCTAATGTTGTTTGACATCATGTGCGGCCAAAACACAAACAACCAAACTGAAAAGCCTGACTCCTCATCAGCACCTTCAACTGTGCAACATCACAGAGCAGAGAGAAACCACACTTCCCATCACCTGACCTATGACCCCTACACCCCTGTGGCATTGTGGATCATATTTTCCATACATTGAGCGCCAGGGCTTGGGTCGGCATCCATGGAAACCAGGAATGTGGAATAGTTGGCTGCAGACGCTCTGTTGTTTTGGAAAAAGTAGGGCTTAGGGCAGCAACAACAGGGCTGATGACATCAAAATGCCCTCTGCTGCTCTATGAGAGACAACCCCCAACAAAACAACAGACTGGTAGGCTATACGGTAAAATGGAGGACACACTGGGCTGGCCCACAACGGAAATAAGAGACGGGATGGCTCGGTAGAATTAGAGATGTTTACCATAGCCTAGATGCAAGTTTTTCTCCAAACTCTTCCTCCCTCTTATCTTGTTAGTAAGTTGATGGACAGGGGTGGCAGATCGGCCCACCATGGCAAGACAAGGTTTCCCCCAACAACAAAGCCCACATCATGTTTAACGGCTGTTCTGACGTGTGCCGGCGGCACCCGCCCCCCGTCTGGGGTGAATCACAGGGACGCAAGAGGCTTCGATAAATTAAAAGTTTCATCACAATCTCGAAACGAGTCATCGCTCCTGAAAAAGAACTGCGTGGTGCGCCAGCGACAGAGGGGAGGATGAGGGAGACAAGGCCTCTTATTGGCACACACACACACACACACACACACGCGCGCACGCACACACAGAGCACAGGCACACATAAATACGCACAAGCGTGCACAAACACGCACTGCACAGCCGCGCATAAATACGCACACCCACGAACACTCACACCCAGTGCACGCACATTAAAATAAAAACCTTCTTCTCCTCTTCACGTGCGAAACAACCGCCTCAGCAACGGAGTGAAGCAAAAACAAGCAGGAAAACAACAGTATTCAGCTCTCTTCCCCTCATTCTCTCTCCCTCTCTCGCTCTCTCTCTCTCAGGAAGGCAAGCATACAAGAGAACGTACCTCGGAAAACCTCCTGCTGCATCTCTGCTGCGATGTGTTCTCTCCCTCTCCCCTCACACTCCCTCTCTCTCTCTCTCTCTCTCTCTCTCTCTCTCTCTCTCCCCCTCGGTCTGTGTATGCGCACGTCTGAGTGTGAGAGAGAGAGCGCAGGGAGAGGCGGCGCACACACACACACCACACATACACACACACCACACATACACACACACACACAGGCAGCAGTGTGTGAAGACAGAGGGCAGGAGCGATTCTCACACTCTGACTCGCTCGCTCCCTCTCTCTCACTCACTCCCCCTTTCTTGCTCTCCCTCTGCTCTGTCTCTCTCTCTCTCCCTCGCCTGCTCTCCTCTCTCACTCCAGTTTTGCCTCTGACACACGATTCTTAGTGTTTTTGCTCTTTTTCCAGCAAGTGAATCCCCCCCTCCACCCCCCCCCCCCCCCCCCACCACTACCCCAACCCCCTCTGAATCCAATCTTCTTTTTATTTGGAAGTGTTGTTCTCTCTCTCTCTCTCTCTCTCTCTCTCTCTCCCTCTCTCTCTCTCTACATGCACACACACACACACACACACACACACACACACACTACTTTATATACACAAAGCCCAGCGATAGGGAGAGGGAGGGAGAGGCAGAGGGAGACAGAGTGGGAGAGCAAGCAAGAGGACGCCATTTAAGCAGTTTGTTACGAGCACTGCAAGTCCCCAAAATGGCTGAAAACAAACAGGAACCATGCCAACTAAAAAAGCTGGGCACAAGGACAGACAGACAGACACGGAGTGAGAGAAGGAGAGTGAGCAAGTGAGACAGAGAGAGAGAGGGGGGAGAGGGAGAGGGAGAGAGGGAGAGGACAAACTGGCGATAGTCAAATGGCGGATAGAAGCACTCTCTCAGAAACAAGTGAAGTTGAGAGAAAGAGAGGGATATTAAAAGGGAAAGGAGAGAGAGAGAGATGGAGATGGAGAGGCGGAGAGAGAAACTGGGGCAGGCAGAGGAGGGCAGAGGCGCTCTTCGATTCTTTATGGCCTCGGTTAAAAGGGTTCAAGTGCTATAAGGCACGATGGCGGCCGTGTCAAGCGAGCGCTCCAGGTCACTGTGTGTATCTGGGTCTGACCCCGCAGCCAAACTCTACCTATCGCTGACAATCACCTGTTTCCTTCTGCACCATCCTCCTCCTCCTCCTCCCTCCCTCCCTCACCAAAACAACACCGCCGCCGCGCCACCATCTTGGCCCTGATGTGCAGAGCTAAAAGGCCGCGGCTTAGATATCACTTCTGATTTATGCATATTCCACAAATCTCTCTCTCTTTTGCAGCAACTCTCAAACGTCCCTCTTCGTGCTTCGTCCCCGGGGCTAACTGCCTCTCTTGCCACGCACGTCATGGTCAATGGAAATTCCACATACCTCTGTTCTCTCTCCCTCTCTCTCTCTGCCATGTACCACTCAACGGCCCGAAACCAGGAACCAGAAGCTATTCTCTCAGCTGGAACAAGAGGGCTGCAGGGCAGAAAAATGAGAGGAGGGAGGAGGGGGGTAGAAGAATGTTCTGGTACTGTTATGCTACAACACCATCATACTTCCCACTGTCCTTTTGAGTACAGCTGCCCCCCCACCCCTCCCCACACTCCCCCATACCCACCAACTGAACCTTGACGCCAGCACCCCACCCTCCACTCCCCCTGCCCTTTCTCTCCCTCTCTCTCCCTCCCTCTCTCTCTCTCTCTGTGTCTCCCTCTCCCTCTCTCACCCTCATTGTATGCTGCCACACTTGTCTCCATGGGAACCGCTCTGGGATTGGGTGTTGTTCCTGTGACCTCTCTGGCTCTTGGAGTTGGAGGAACTTTTTTTTTTTCCCTGTCCTCTCTCATGCACTCTTTCACGTTTTCAAAGCATGCTGGTGTGTGGACGGGTGACAGTGGCTGTGAGTGGTTTCGGGTTGGGATAGTAAAATTGTGTGTGTGTGTGTGTGTGAAAGAGAGAAAGAGAGAGGGGGAAAGAGACAGGCTGTGTGTGTGTGAAGCAGATTGCCCGTTGGCAAAGACAATAGTGTGTGTGTGTGTTCCAGGAGTGCGGCCGCCCGGTCCACACATGTGTGCTAGCATTGTCCCGTGGCTGCAGCCAGCCACCAACTCTGTATTCAGAGGCACCCCCGCCGTCCAGCCGTTCCTATTCATGGGCGTTTGCCCAAACGTGATCATAGCTTTTCATGCTGTGCTACCAAGCGACACACACATCTGAATACGCAAAGATGGAGGTACTAAGGGAGCCATCTTGGTGGAAAATTTAAGCCATTTGCTCAATAGGACTTTCAATATTAAACTGTTGTCCAAGGTAAAAAAAAAAAAAAGACTTAAAAGAAAGACTTAAAATGTAGTCTTTACGTGAAGTCTGGGGGCTAAATTACATTTCTTTTATTTATTTTTATATAGGTGTCATTGTTTGTGTTCAATAACTGACAGTTCTAAAAATAAAAACAATAAAAAATAACATGTTTTCAAGGAAGGACGCCTTGTAGCAGATATATCCTAAAATTTGCACGCACACACACACACACACACAAACACACTCTCTTTGTTTTTAATCCAGAGAATGATTGCTAATCATATGACTATTTCGATTTCCATCACCCTACACCTTGACCTACCAAACTGTACTCTATTGTTCCACTACCAAAGTTGAGTGATAATAGCCAGTGTCTTAAGTCCGCGAGTGAGGAGAAAGTTGCATCATCCCGTCAGTTCCCAAAATTCAAAAACTGGCCCCTGGCCTGAGTTGTTTGAGTATTTCTGCTGCTGAACATTGACTGTGTTGAATTCAATACAAGGAATGGTTATTCTAAAAAAAATGTTTACTCTGCATTTAATTCAAATTTATTTCACAATGAATCAAATCCTGAGCGGCCTTATCATTAGATAGATTGCTAGTTCATCAAATTCCATTTTAAATTTCTATACAGACGATAACTGTTGTTAGACAAGGAGAAACAACAGACCTTGGTTTGGTTGCCATGTCCACCAGCTATTGCCAAACACAATTGCACAAAAATTTTGGTGTAGAGAAGCATGTGGCAACAAAATCAAGACGCTGTTAATGAAATGGCAAATACTGATAATTCTGTCTTTAAGGTATTTAGTGATCTGAAACAGTGCATGTAACTACTGTATATCAATGCTTGACTGCCTATCAACTGCCTATGACTGCAGGCTGAATTCCTGCTTCTATTGATGCATTTGTGTGAATCTGCCTGCTGTACTGCTGAGGCCTCAGTAAACACCCTGAACAGTCTCACAGAAGAAACTAACCTGCTCTCCAGCTGAGTTGGACTGAGATCAAAGTAGGAAGTCAAGAGACGTTCTGGTTCAAATGTCAGAGGTTGTCTTAAAGGAGAAGAGGAAGCAGAGCCGCCTTACAAGGAGGACACACAATTCCTGTTTCTACAGCCTGCAGACAGAGAAGAGAAGTGAAGACAGGGAGCTGGAATGGCTATCAAACGCATACATTTTCTACCAGTGGATATACAGATAAGCATAACAAATGTTGACTTTTGCAGACACACAAACTCGTACCCACACACACACGCACACAGCTCAGAGGTTGTTTTATCCCTCAACACTGTCTTACAGACAAGAGGCAACACCATGGGTATCTTGCGAACGCCTCCCCTGAAATATGGATGAGCACGCCCGAACATGTCCTGAGCCAACACTTGGTTCCTCTCAGACAAACATACAGACAACATCCCACAGAATAGGAAATTCATATCTCCTAATCTTTAAGTGTCTTCCATAAAGTTAATCAAGTTGTAACAAAACAAACCTGTTTGCGTACCAGAGGAGTTCCTAAGGAAAGCTCTTGCCAGACAAACGTAGCCTGTAGCTAGCAGTGTACAAGTCAGAGCAAATAATGTCTTCTAACATTATGGTTGTCTTCCAGACAGGTAGGAAATAGCCAACTATTGAATTATTAAGTAAAGTTCCTGCCAGCCCTATGAATAGCAGTATTTAAAGCAAATAATATGGTCCAAACATTATCTCGTCTTTCAGACAAGTCGCTAATACCAATAGCCTAGCCAATATAAATAAGGAAACAACGTAAACAGATTATTGAGAATGAATGCAAATACAGATACAGAGTTTAGTATGGCGTCTAGGCTCTATTCCTGTTGCTCTGTGCGAGCGTACACCTAGCTAGCCAAAGAGAGCAGTGAGTGACGATAGGGAACTTCCCCCCCGGGGGAAACCTAGAGTCAGAGCCTACAGGTGGATGCCGGGTGGAGGTGGGGAGGTGGGGATGATGAAACAGCAGATGATGAAGCAGCATAGCAGCAGCATGGCAATGCGAAAGAGGGTGAGCAGGTGCAGGTAGCTTAAATAGACCGCCTTATTGAGAGGGAGGCGCTTGATATAGGTAGCAGCGTAGTCTCCAAACATTATGCTTGCCTTCCAGACAGATTGCTCAATGCATCTGTCTCCAAGCATCCAATAGTTTTCTTGTTTTGTTAGCTAGCATGATTTAGGTGTTCTTTTTTCTACTTTTTGTCTCTTGGGTTTTGGTATGAATACAGTGCATGTGGCATTCATATAATGTACTTATTTTATGTACAAAGGCAATGTGAAAGACACTGCAATTAAACAAAGACTGCATTTCAGCCAAGTGTTTGCGAAGAGCACGATTTGCACGCTCAGTGAAGGAGTGCACAAAACATGAGTCAGAAAGTTTGCACATTGCTCCGCCCCTTGTCTGTAAGACAGCATTGAGGGCCGAAACACCCTTTGAGCAGACACACACACACACACGCCCACACTCCCAGAGGCTATCCTGAGCAGATGTCCTTAAACCTGCACGATGGAAAGTGCGGAGTGTGTCACATATACAGGACTGGGACACGGGGTGGATCCACGAGCGTATCAGATGACGGAAGCGGGTTTCAGCACACACCGTCTGATAAGTGATTCATATCCCCAAGGCCAACGAATCGAGCCATGACCAGCATGCTTGTATGAGCAGTGAGCAGGCCCAGGATAGACACTGCCGAGTCACACAAACTGTTTCTGAGCAAACAGAAAAGCTAAAATGCTAAAAAAAACATTAGAGGGGTGTAGGGTGTAGGCTACACAGGTGACAGTTACAGTTGCCGTGCAATGTACAATCAATTTGATATACATGCAACCGCTTGCAAAATATAAGTGTGCAATAGGAAGGGAAAAAAGCGAAGGAGAAGAGGAAGAGAGGGTTAGGAGTGTGGACGTTGCCAAAGGAGACTGGAAAGGATAGGTGGAAAATCATCTGGGAGGGGTGCCTGATACGGTTTGGGGGTGGGGGGTGGAGGAGGGAGGGAGGCTGGTTTTTCCACTGCCAGAGAGAGAACGGCTAAATCAAATTAATTAGCTTCTTCATCTCCAGGCAGCTACTCAGGCATGCTGTACTGGCGAAGAGAGAGAGGGGGTCGGAGGGAGGGGGGGAGAGTGTATGCATAAGAGAATGAGAGAAAGCGAGATAGAACGTGGTGGAGGGGTGAATAGCCTGCTGTGTATGTGCGCCATTCAGGAGGACGGGCAGGCGAGGGGAGGGGAGGGGAGGGGAGGCGAGGGGAGGGGAGGGGAGGGGTGCATAATTCTCTGATAAGCGTGAGGGTTGTTTTGCTGGGGCCGCTGCTCAGCCGTGAGGAGGAGGAGGAGGAGGAGGAAGTGGCTGTATGTTGGCTGACGTTGTGTGCCGCTGCACTTCGGGGCGATGGTACTTCCTGTTTCTAGACAGCCTGTATTTTGAGGCCACTGTAAACAACCCCGCTTTTCTGCACGCCTCTTTAAATAGCACACGCACTTCAATTAGAATCTCTCTGAGAAACGGGGAGATGAGAAAAATGTGTCAAAGAGAAAATAAAAGATGACAATATGGAGGTTTTGTGAGGAATGGCAACATGGGGTTAGCAGTGAGAGGAGGAGCAACAAAATGTAATATCCTCCTGTGATCAAAAATAAAAGGATAAAACGCTGTAATAATGGCACTGACATCAGAAGAGAGGGAAAAGAAAAGGGTTGAAAAAAAGAGACGGCGAAAAAGAGAGTGAGGCAGATGGTCAGAGGCAATGGCATCGTGCCAGGGGAAACACAACAGCAGCACAGCAGAGAAACACAAGAAAAGTGAGAAAAGAGGAAAAGAGGCAGGAACAGTGGTAGGACCGGGGGAGAGCCATGGCAGACAGCATGTGGCCGTCTCTACAGCTTAGCGGGCAACAGAGAGGGACGGACGGGGACAGAGTGAGGGAGGTGGGAAGACGGGACGCAGAAAAAGAGGGCGTCCGAGAAAATGCAAAAAAGGCTAGAGCGTAACAGGGAGGTTCAGAGAATTAGGGAGACTGGTGAGAGGGAGGACATGCAAAACATGTGACGACATGAGCGGCCTGTTGAAGGGAGTAGGTAGGGAGGAAAAAAGAGGAAGGTAGGTGAGTTGATTCACAATGAAAAGCATCAGGGAAATAAAAGGAACCCCCCTGAAAACTTTGACAATGTGCGAGAGGAGAAGGATAGTGAGCAGGAGAGAGCAAGAAAGACAGCGCCCGGGGCAAAACCCTGGGGGAAGAGAGCAGTGTGGACAACTGAGTGCAGTAATGCTGCCCAGGCCAGACTTGGCTGCACTGTGAGAGCTCCAGATTAGTACTAAGCCGATTGCAACGCGAGGTGGGATCAAGAGCAATTAATTTAGCACCCAGATAGTTCCAGGAAGAGACTGCAAGAACCTTCACAAAACGTAGATATCCTACAAAACTATGTTGCTTCCCCTGAAGATCCCTAGATATTGAAGATCCCTACGATCTGTCTACAGTTTTCTACAAAATGACCCAAGCGCTTTGCTCGAAAACGTTTTCAGCGTGAAACAGAAGCGATGAGAATCTGGGAGGAGTGGCAAGGTGTGTAAACGATGAAAGGGAGGATAAAAGAAAGGTGGAGACACTGGGCAGGGGCTGACATCATCCAAAAACAAACAGCGAAAGAACAGGACATTCTCTCTGCGGACAGAAATGGGCCAGCTTGTTCCAATGGGCTCTCTTAAAGAGCATGCTTCTAACCCTGCGTCACCCATTTTTTATTACAAAACAGCATCCTGGTGCATAACTTCAGGGGAAATCTATCCTAAAACAGCATTTGCATTATTCCTTTGATAGTGTGCAGGTCAGTCTTGATTTGTGAACATGAAGTAGAAACAGAAGCAAGACTTTAGAGTATTTTAGACAAACACTGTAGACAGGGACAGGGTGATTTTGGAGGGATAGGTGCCCAAAATCTGATTCAAATATTTTAATAAAAGCCCATAAAATCTCCAATTTGTGGTCAGCGGAGCAGGTTTAATCATAGGACAGCATCACAGATTAAGTCCTTAGCTCTCTGGTTTCTAGCTTTGGGAGAGAGCTGTGCGTGTTCACAAACATTGATTGAATTGTCTAGGGAAGAACAGGTGTATTCTGTCTTTTGGTGGATTTTGCTTTAATCACAGGCCCTGGATGTAGGCTTACAAGCTGAGGAAGTCTGATGAAGTTACTACTTTTCTATAATAACTTACAGTGACAGTTTAGGCCCTTTTATTATAAATCAGATGGGAAATAAATGGCCTGCTCTTCCTGCCCTGTTATGTGTCTGCCTGTCTCTCTCTCTCTCCGTCCCTGCTTGCCTGACTTTTTTTTATTGTGCTACAAAGCCCCCCCACCACCACCACCACCACCACCACCACCCTCACCCCGCTCCCCCTCAATCCCTCGCTCGCCTGAAAACACACTCGCTGTCAGGCAAACACTGACATCATCAGACAAGAGCTCCCCCTGGATACACGAATCCTCACCCCCGTCCAGGAATGAAATCCTCTGTAAGAAAAACAAACAATAATACACAAATGCTGCTAGAAGGACAACAGCAAGTAAAACATCGAGATCCCAGCTATTGAACATGAACTGCTGAGGTAGAAACCAAAACAGCTCTAAAATCTAGTCTGAACTGACACTTTTTTCGCTTTTTTTTTTTTTCCAACAGTAGATCATGGTGATGTCTACAGGTTGGCCCTTTCTGATGGAGCCACCCACACACACACACACACACACAGTTAGACCGGTTCACACGCTATCAGTCTGCCAAAATCCAGCTGCATCAAAGCATCAACCGCTGTTCAGCAGGGCCTAATTTATGCCGCACAGGGTTAACTACTTATGACGCATTGTCTGAATGTGTGGGTGGATTTAAAATTGCGCAATAGATGTTAATGTTTTGATTTTTTTTCTAAATGGTACATATCCTGCTGCTTCTTATCAACACTTGTGCAGTTTTTGCTGTTTTAACTGTGATAGCAGTGAGCTAAATACACACAATACAGGTGTGTACATACAGGTTCTAGTCATAAGCAGCCTCAATAGTATTGATTAATACCAATTTCACTAGTAATCCTTAATTTGATCAGATGAATAAGCAGTATTTTCTTGATCAATATTCCACCAAAACTTTATGAAAATATGGCTTAATAAGAGTTCTGTAATAATTTAACACACCTGATGATTTTAAGTATCCACTGACAGTTGAACTCCTGTGTACATAGAAGCCCTGGATCTGCCACCGACAGGCCTTTCTGCACTAACAACTTGGAACAGTAGAGGGAGCAAGGCTGCCAGCGTTATAGGATTCACTTCCGCATTGAAAATGTGGTTGTGCAATGTCTTTGCAATGCATATCATTCTCAGTATGAGCCAGAGGAGGGAGCCAATTGGTCAATAATGACTCCTTTGTATAGTGATGGTATTGCATGGCACATGGTGAACAAAGTGATTTACTATTACATTCCTCAATGCGTTTCAAACCTGATATGTACTAAACTGTTTCAGTTTATTAAAATTACTGGGTTACGCAAAATAAAAGCTGGTTTCACTCAATAAGGATACTGCAGATGTGGCATCTATCCTTGCTTCTGAGCTTGAGAATGATGCTTTCCTGTGTGCTGGGCCTGCCAAAAACACATGAGGGCAAAGAGGCATGTTCATGCTGGTGGCAGCATAAAAACACTGAAGCTGTACCACTCAATGGTTGTGTAAGGTGACTGAGTAAAGAATGTTAAACATGTCAATATCACTGAGTTCAATTACAAAAAATAAAGCAAACCCACAATCAGTCAAGTTGGTTCAATATCTTTATTTAAACAAAGGACAGGCAGTCACAGTTACAGCAAAAAGTGACAATATTAACTGTTAAAAGAATAACAAGTCATTGCACACAATAATCAGTCAAGTCAATCAGCTTAATAAAAAAAGCATATAGGGATTGGTGTGACAGGCATTTCATACAATCATAGCAGTGAGACACAGAGGTGGTTTAATAGCTGCATTGTGTTAGTCATCTCCTTTCACCACTTCCCTATTCTGTATGAAGGCAGAATGCCTCCAAGGGAAAAATATCCAACACCTAAACATTCCACAGAACTGGTAGATGGAGACAATAGGAAAGTCTGCCTCTTTCAAGACCCTACATTGTGGCAAAGTGTTTATATAGATAGTCGTCAACACTGACCAGTATATAGCCTACGTGTTTCCTGTCCTTGGGTACAACTAACAGAGCTAACAGGATTACTCTATTGTGTAACAAGGCAATGGCATTTCCTAGTCCCTGAAGACAAGATTAATGCTAAACTATGACACCTAACCTTTCAGTAATCAGAAGACTTTATAAAGGGCTCACTGCTATGCCACTTGTATTATCACCATCACGATAAAGCCAGAGAACAGATCTGCCACTGACCAAATGGAAAGCTTATCCTTCCAAAACAGTAGACTATGCACGTAGTTAGCTAGCAAAATGGCTTCAACTCTGACACCGACGAAGAGTCAAGACTACTGGAATACTGGCTAACGAGCTTCCCGGTAGTTCCAACACTTTGAGATCCTACCTATTTGTTGTTAATCAAAAACAAGATTAAAGTTGTAGCTCCTCATTTTCTTCTTGAGCTCAATTTGGTTTGAAAATGCGCAGCTAACTGGCTAGGCAAGTTAGCCAACAAGAATATTCCAGACTCCATCTTTCTTGTTCACAACAAGAAGCGTATCGTCAAACACCGCCATATTGAGTGCTTGTGGAATCCAACTCTGCTAGCTGTATAGCCCAACGTCTATTTTCTAGCTCCGCTCGCTAGCATCTGATACAACCTAACATCGCATAAACAATACTTTATTCATCACGACGTTTTTGGCAGTGATACGATGTAAACAACCAAGTAAACTATAACATCACCCAACACTGAAACAAAAGTTAGCTCGCAAAATCGAAGAATTAATTGGTAACTGGTACAGTTTACTGAACATTATGTCCCGTATATCATCACGCTAGCCTGTAACGCAGCAAAGCTATCTAAACATCTTACACATAGTCTACTCTAAAGTACAAGACAGAATTTATGAATATAAGAATACAGACCAACAGCGAGTAAAATCCATCCATCTTAGAACATAACGTAAACTGGCTTGCCATCGTTGTTCACCACCTAGTAAACGTTAAGCTAACGCGATCCCCGGCAGTAGGTACCAACAAAAGGGAGATGTGAACGTCTAAATTTCATTATCGTCAACCGGTATGTTAGGTTGTAACATTAACAAATCACCGGGAAACTCGAGTTATAGATATTAGATGGCGGCGTAACATTACATTGACTTCTTACCGCCAAAGCCACGGGGCTTTTCGGACTACACTTGAAACGTGGCCTACAATAAAGGTTTGCATTTCAACAAAAAAATATCTAAAGAGAACCAACAATGGTGAAATATATTCTCATTTAAGTCACATCCATAACACCTATACATCAATTAGTCAAAAATCTTACACAATAACGCCAATTTAACACCCTAGGCTTCCCCCGGACTTTCCTGAAGAAGGTACCGAAGATGTAGTCCACCGACGGGCCACGAGTCGCAGGCGAGTCCGAGGATTGCAGCAAAGTCCCACAGATACAAAAATGCCGTTAGTGAAAATCTGAAAATTCAGCAAATATCGAAAAGAGCTCGGAAAATAACGTACAGGAGCACAGTTTCAGTTGAAAATACTATGAAAAGCGGCATTTTTCTTGTGTTTCGTCGAAGGTCTTTGTAGGCCTCAAGCCTGAGCTTCTTTTCTTAGAGTCCAGGCTGATCCAGAGCGAGACGAACGGGAGAACACAGATTTTTTTTATTTTTGCTCTGAGGGAAGAAACTCACATCGGCCACGTTCGGTAAACATCGGAAACAGGGCGGGTTTTATCGAAATTATTCCAGAAGTTTTATATCTTTGTAGCTATTGGTCTGCCTTTCTCTTCTACTACATATTAATGACAAAATACACGAATCACGAGGAACTAAATTGAATATGCATATTTTACAACGAGAAATTACATAGTGCCGCCTACTCACTTTTAATATAGCCAATGGGGGCGAGTTCAGCTCAAACCAAAGCCCTCCTTCAGTTTTCATTCGTAGGAAAATCTTTACGTACTCTGCCATTGGCTATACGTGTGATAAAATCTATTATTCATAAGGCTGTCTTGTATAGCCAATAAGCGTTTTACTATACAGAACCATGTCCCACCTCCCGAGTATTCAGTCCCTGTCTTTTTGAGTGTGTAACCCTGTAGCAGACATTCGGTCTATATAAACAACCGTTGGACCCTTTCTCTCTCAGAAGCGCTCAGAGCGCACCACAGTGTAGATCAGGAAAAGGGAAGGGGCAGCCGGTAGTCAGAATAGTTGGGACCAAAACGAAAATAAATAGGTTCTTAGGGCAACAAACAACAAAGGTCCTTGGGATATCGCCTTCGGAGACATTCCGGTCACCGTTGGCGGCCTGGCCAGAGCCCCGGTGACAATTTAAGGCTGTTCCTTCTCACAAAGCGGCGTGCCGAGGGAGGACGCGTCTCTTTGAATAGACAGGATGCACGGACCGCCCTCCGGCGACAGCGCATGCCCATTGCGCCTCATCAAGAGAGTGCAATTCGGCATCATCAGCCCAGATGAGCTTGTAGGTTTTCTTTTGGGGGACTGGGGTTTATTCATTCTCTGAACGTTCACACATTAGTCGTACTCTTTCATGAATAATCTTGTCGTTTAACATTGATGGCAGAGACATGGTTCTGTTTACAAAGGGAAATGCTTGCAGTTAGCCTAGCCTAGCTAGCTATGTGAAGCTGGTGGAGCTTGAGCTAACTAGCAAGGGCATGTTGCAGGAAGTTTGACAAACTTTAAGCACACTCTGTTACGAAACTGATCCAGGCTATCACATGAATTAAACCCCCTTTTAATATGGACAATGTAACATATAGACCTACAAACAAGTAAATTTTATGGCTACATTTATGCATTACGCACATAGCTTTACAGGTCTATCATTGATTTTCCTCTGAAGTTGTATTCACACACTGGTCTGTTCCCTTATTATGCAATAAATAAATCATAATAAAAGGTAACTTCAATAAAGTCAGTGATATGCATGTTTTCTTTAAATCAAGATTGTTAGTTTCTATAAATTGACTATATTTGACATAAAGGCACATCACCTGGTTAAGCAAATTCCGTTTGGGTTGGTTTTCATAGTTTTATCAGTTAATGGTGATGTATTTGATTTTAGCCATTTATAATTTTAGCCATTTATAATTTTTATAAACTTCAAAGCTGTTTTTGGAAATTTATTTTCTAGCATTGGTGGTCGTTGATGAACTGTAGGTTGGTGGAGTATTATTTTATTTATATACATGGTGGCTGTCTCTCTAGAAACGGATGTCTGTCACAGAGGGGGGAATCAAATACCCCGAAACCACAGAAGGAGGGCGTCCTAAACTTGGTGGCCTTATGGACCCGAGACAAGGGGTCATAGAACGATCTGGAAGGTGTCAGACATGTGCAGGTACACAGTGTAATGTTAGCAGTTCATGCTACAATATATTATTGATCAGTTGACTACTCTGTCTCCATCCCAAGTCATTACTTATGTTATTAACAAGGCTTTTCTTCCTACAGGTAATATGACAGAATGCCCCGGCCACTTCGGGCACATAGAGCTGGCAAAGCCAGTTTTTCATGTCGGCTTCATAACAAAGATTATGAAGGTTCTTCGATGCGTCTGCTTCTTTTGCTCCAAGCTATTAGTGGATTCGGTTAGTATGTTCACTGTATTGCTTTCACCAACAACAATAAAGTATGAAAACTTGTTGATATTTTACCTTGGAAGTATGATTTCAATCGTGTTCACAACCTTTGCAGTTTTGATGCTGAAGTTGCTTCTATTACTGTCACTTCTAGAATAATCCCAAGATCAAAGACATCCTGTGTAAATCTAAAGGCCAGCCCAGAAAGCGTCTGACACACGTGTACGAGTTGTGCAAAGGCAAAAACATCTGTGAAGGAGGGGAGGAGATGGACAACAAATTTGGAGTGGAACAGCAGGAGACAGAGGAGGACATCAGCAAGGAGAAGGTATTTGGGTGGAATGAGCAGTTTGCTATTGTTGTCATGGGCATTTTAGCTCTTAACATTCATGACACTGCCCCAATCCTCATCCAACACTTTGACTCTGTCTCACAATCTCTCTGTCTCCTCTCACACTTTTTCTTTCTCACTCTTCTCTCTCACGCCCCACTTTGTGACTCTCAGGGCCACGGAGGTTGTGGCCGCTACCAGCCACGTATCAGACGCTCTGGCTTAGAGCTGTACGCTGAATGGAAGCACGTTAATGAGGACTCCCAGGAGAAGAAGATCCTGCTGAGCCCTGAGCGCGTGCACGAGATCTTTAAGCGCATCTCGGACGAGGAAGACGTTATCTTGGGCATGGACCCCAAGTTCGCCCGGCCCGAATGGATGATTGTGACCGTGTTGCCTGTGCCTCCCCTGGCTGTCAGGCCTGCTGTAGTTATGCAGGGCTCAGCTCGCAACCAGGTGAGGCAATGTGATCCCAGACTGAATTTTATGTTAACTTTTTAACTTGCTGTATTTTTTAAGTTGTGTAAAAATGGCATGTGTAGTTAGATGAACAGCGCTGGCAAAAACAATGATCAATCAATTCTGTTTCAAAGGACGACTTGACCCACAAACTGGCCGACATCGTCAAGATCAACAACCAGCTGAGAAGAAACGAGCAGAGTGGTGCTGCGGCTCACGTCATTGCGGAGGATGTCAAGCTGCTTCAATTTCATGTCGCCACCATGGTGGACAATGAACTTCCAGGCCTGCCCAGGGTATGCATGTATTTCATGATGCCTCCAAGAGACAATAGAAACAGAAATTTGTACTGCTCAACACACAATGTGTTGGCTGGTTAGATTTCAGCCCAGCGTCTGATTTGGACTTGTCAACTTAATATAATGTGATTTGAAATGCATCTCCCAGGATCACATGCTAATGTTGGTCTTAGTTTCTTTCACATGAATTTAAATATTAAACTGTTGTGCACAATATTGTCCTTAAATGCCAATGAATTCTTTCCTGTCCAGGCAATGCAAAAGTCTGGCCGCCCCCTCAAATCCATTAAACAGCGTCTAAAGGGGAAGGAGGGGCGAGTCCGAGGAAATCTGATGGGGAAACGTGTGGACTTCTCCGCCCGAACTGTCATCACCCCTGATCCCAACCTGCAAATCGACCAAGTGGGCGTACCGCGATCCATAGCAGCCAATATGACCTTCCCAGAAATTGTCACACCCTTTAATATTGACAGGTATGCAAATTACTTTCTATGGCTGACTAAGCCTCATTTAATTTGTAGCAGGTTGTCTGCAGTACTGCAGTAAACGTGTTTATCAGATGTGATATCTAATGCATTCTGGTGAACTTTCCAGATTGCAAGAGCTGGTGCGAAGAGGCAACAGCCAGTACCCAGGAGCCAAATATATCATCCGTGACAATGGAGACAGAATTGACCTGCGGTTCCACCCAAAACCAAGTGACCTTCATCTGCAGATTGGCTACAAGGCAAGATCACAATCATGATAATTAGCTGTAGGGTCAAGTTGTATCACTAAAAATATCTTTCATTTGGATATGAATCACATACTAATTTTTTTTTGTCTGAGTGAAGTTGATATTCTTTCTCCCCATAGGTGGAAAGACATATGTGTGATGGCGACATCATCATCTTCAATCGACAGCCCACACTACATAAAATGTCCATGATGGGGCACAGGGTTCGGATCCTGCCCTGGTCCACCTTCAGACTCAACCTCAGGTACCAAAAGAAGACCAGTCCTCACTAGCTGTTAGAAACTTGTTTCTTGTAAATAGGCTGTTACATGCCATACTTATCTTTTAATAGAGCAATATAACTAAGGGCGAGTTCCTTATAGTGGTTATGGGTGTGGCTGTGAAAAAGTAGGAACAAGGTGAAGCCAAGACCTGTTGGCATCAGGAAAGAACCCATAATCACAGTAAGGAATGCCCTCAAGGGTATTACGGCTTTTATATAATGGTTCCCAACTCATGTAATGCCTGTAAGTTTTCTTCAAAGTAGTACACATCCATACATACATACATACATACATACCAATAAAAAACAGGAGAAAACAAAGGAAGAGTGCTAACTAGCTCCTTTCTTATCACAAGATTTGTCATACCAACTAGTAAATTAGCAGCTAGTCATGATTTATGGGAATTGTCAGCACAGTTAGATTATGTCTTTGATGAATCTGTTTGGTTGGCTGAAAATACTGTATAATGTTGTATAATCATGATTATCGCACATTGTAACACTACTGTATGAACTCACGTTATTCTGTCAAATGACGCCGATTGGACTTTTAGAGTTATTGTGTAGTTATTATATAGAGTAGCTGTAACATCCATCCTCCTCGTCTCCCTCCAGTGTGACGACCCCGTACAACGCCGACTTTGACGGGGATGAGATGAACCTCCACCTGCCTCAGTCCCTTGAGACGAAGGCAGAGATCCAGGAGTTGGCCATGGTGCCGCGTATGATTGTCACGCCCCAGTCCAACAGGCCCGTCATGGGAATTGTGCAGGACACTCTCACAGCTGTGCGCAAATTCACCAAAAGGGACGTTTTCTTAGAGAGGGTAAGGAGGTTTAAACTTGTCTGCTTGTCAGATATTTTAACGTTAAGCGCTCACAAACGTACAATGTGACTGTCAAGTATTGCTGTCTTATGAAAAAAGATGATTGATTCTTGATCTCAGTTCATCTAACTGTACACACACACAAACTACTCGACCCCTTTACACTCACGCTGCCATCCTTCCACAGGGTGAGGTGATGAACCTGCTGATGTTCCTTTCCACATGGGACGGGAAAGTGCCTCAGCCGGCCATACTCAAGCCTCGGCCCCTGTGGACAGGCAAGCAGATCTTCAGCCTCATCATTCCCGGACACATCAACGTCATCCGAACGCACAGCACCCACCCGGACGAGGAGGACAGCGGGCCGTACAAACACATCTCACCTGGGGACACCAAGGTGCGAAGGCCTGATCAGCATACTGCTGTCAGGCTTTAACTTAACATATAGATTGAAGAATATATTTTGATTATAGTGGAGGTGACTCACTTCATTCATCTCCTGTTAGAATGTAATAACAGTAGCCGCTGTTGACTCTGTGGCGGCCATTTTGTGTTATAGAAATAAGGGGAAGGACAATGTTAGCAGTTTAGTCAGTGCATTTTGAGTGGGTCACTGCTGTCTGAGGAGGAGTGTGTCCACTTGAAATGCATTGCCTAAATTGTGCATATAGTCACTTATCGTTCCACGGCCTATGTACACATTATTTATCTTTTGCGATTGTTAGCTTGAATAGTTTTGTTGCATCAGAAGCGGTTCACTCTGTCATCAAGATGAATTGTCAGCACCAGATATTACACCAATGAAAATCAAAGGTCTAATAATATCCAACTCTGTGACATAGGTCATAGTGGAGAACGGTGAGCTGATCATGGGCATCCTGTGTAAGAAGTCTCTCGGGACATCGGCCGGCTCCCTTGTCCACATCTCCTACCTGGAGATGGGCCATGACATCACCAGACTCTTCTACTCCAACATCCAGACTGTGGTCAACAACTGGCTGCTCATTGAAGGTAAGGAATCAGTGGAAATAAGAAATGGTAACACTCAGAGGTTTTCTGTTGTGGCTACTCCACAGCTTCTGAACTGCATGCATGTAAGTGTTTTGGGTTCATATGAGTCTCATTCCAAAATGAGAGATCCACCATTTGAAAAAGGACACATTCTTACAAAATTATTGATAGCACAAACGTTAAACAAGTAGTGCTTTTAAAGGGTAGTAGCTTACTTAAGACCTTGGTTGACAAAGTACTAACACCTTTACAGTCTGTATCTTCTCTATTTTAGAGATATTGAATGATTAATTTCAGCTAATGATTTTCTGTACACAAAATTATATATACAATACAAAAATATATATACAATTGTTCCCTTTTGTCCAGGTCACTCCATCGGTATTGGTGACTCCATTGCTGATGCCAAGACGTACCTTGACATTCAGAATACCATCAAGAAAGCCAAACAAGATGTGATAGAAGTAAGAACATACTCATCGTCGCAAACAACATTCAAGATCTTTAAAGCTCACAGAATTACTAGCATTTAGTCTTTTCAAAACATTTTTAACTGTGATTGCATTGGTAATAAACAAAATAGAGAGACTGGGCTAAACTGTTAAAATTCTCCATTCACCTTTTTGATTGTGTTGTCCGCCAGGTCATTGAGAAAGCCCACAACAACGAGTTGGAGCCAACCCCTGGTAACACACTAAGACAGACCTTTGAGAACCAGGTCAACCGCATTCTGAACGACGCCCGTGACAAAACAGGATCCTCCGCTCAGAAGTCTCTGTCAGAGTACAACAACTTCAAGTCCATGGTGGTGGCTGGATCCAAGGGCTCAAAGATTAACATCTCACAGGTAAGAGATATGATTGGGATAGGGCATTCTCTTCAAGCTGACCACAGAGAGAATTCCAGCTATCCATTACCTTACATCGTTTGATTTGCGATAATGTCACCATCCAGCATCAGCCCTGAAGTGATACAAGTAGAGATATAAAATTCACACCACCCATCTTGCTTCCTTCAGGTTATTGCTGTGGTGGGGCAACAGAACGTGGAGGGTAAGCGAATCCCCTTTGGCTTCAAGCACCGCACACTGCCTCACTTCATTAAGGATGACTACGGCCCTGAGAGCAGAGGCTTTGTGGAGAACTCCTACCTGGCCGGACTGACGCCAACTGAGTTCTTCTTCCACGCCATGGGAGGCAGAGAGGGACTGATCGACACGGCTGTCAAGACTGCTGAGACTGGTAAGTCCAGGCAGCTGGGAAGGAAAAGGGTTGGAAAAAGCAGGGAGTTATGCTATATTATGGAAATATATAGGGCTGTGTTTTTAGTGAGGGTTTTTTTTATTGGTGCTCACTTGACTCAAAGACCCAGAAGGCATTTAAGCAATTTGCCATCACACCTCCCTCAATCACGCTTATCACAAAATGTGCAAACCTGGCAGATAGCTAGCAATGAAGAGGCTCTCTCTTGAGTGTCTCCCCTACTTTGCCTCCCTCTCTACTTTCCAGTTGTCTGAGTAATGTTACTGAAAGAAGCTAAGTGGACTATCCGCTCATGAATAAAAAAAAAAGGCAGTTGTTTTCAAAGTTGGAAAATGTTTCCTCCCCCACCAGGTTACATCCAGCGTCGTCTGATCAAGTCCATGGAGTCTGTGATGGTGAAGTACGACGCCACGGTGCGAAACTCCATCAACCAGGTGGTACAGCTGCGCTATGGCGAGGACGGCCTGGCTGGGGAGGCTGTGGAGTTCCAGAACATGGCAACGCTGAAACCCTCCAACAAGGCCTTCGAAAAGAAGTGAGACACTCGTATACACACAATCACAGAGATGTAGGAGTGGAAGAATATCCATTATTTCCATTCTTCTGCTCCTACATCCCGTCAATCATACTAGTGGCATACCAAATGTGTTGGATTCTAGTTCAGTCCCTTCTTGCTGAACTGGGTCACCCTCATGTCGTGTACATACCTGTGTAAACAATGGCTCACAATGGCCCATAGTCAGTGGCTTAACTCTCTTATCCCCTTGACTAATCTGTCTAGGTTTAAGTTTGACTGCACCAACGAGCGGGCGCTGAGGCGCACACTGCAGGAAGACGTGGTGAAAGATGTGATGACCAACGCCCATGTGCAGGGCGCCTTGGAGAAGGAGTTTGATAAGATGAAGGATGACAGGGAGATCCTCCGGGCCATTTTCCCCACTGGGGACAGCAAGGTGTGTGGTCACATCTGCACACACACTCGCTCTTAAACAGTTTCTTGGTCCATAACACAAAAAAACGTATATAAATGTGCTGGTATTAATGAAATGGCCCATCTTGTTTAACTGGGATGCAATGTTCCTCCTCCCCTGCAGGTGGTGCTGCCATGCAACCTGGCCAGGATGATCTGGAATGCCCAGAAGATCTTCCGCATCAACACTCGCACCCCCACAGACCTCAATCCTCTACGAGTGGTTGAGGGTAAGTCCAAAAATAACACCTTTTTAACCAAAGACCAATTTGTCATCAGCTATTGTAAATTCCCTTACATCTAGAACTGCCTGTCGATGCATATGGCAACATGGTAACGTTGCCACTCCCACCGTTTCTCCACCATATTATTAGTCCTAGGATTTTGTGGACAAATGACTGGCTGCAGGATTATAGCTGGGAGGTGGTTGCCTGGCCTCAAGCACTGCTTACAGCTATATAAAGCTGCCTGGCCTATTCACGCCGGTTATATAAAGAGTTGAGCGCAGAGAGAGAGAGAGAGAAGGATCACTTACAGCATCACAGTACAGTGGACCCAAATGTCCTGCGACCAGCTATCTTGCATATATTTTACTGGAATAGTGTTGAAAATTTGCCTAAAGACCTGCGTTGACACGAGGGGGAAATGGTTCTCATACCATAACAAATATAATGATAATAAAACAGAATAATAAGTAATTCTTTGGGAGAAAAGGATCAATAATATGTCTATAATAGTGTCTTCATTTTCATAAAAACTATTAAAATGGTCTTCTGTAACAGCATGCAGTGTTCTGGATTTTGTATGGACAATATTCTAAGCATGGATAAAACTAGATCAAAAAGCCTCATTCATTTCAATACTTTGCACATTTCATTTAGATTTTGCAGTGTAAATCTTGATTGTTTGGTCTTTGTTTGGATCCCCAGGTGTTCATGATCTTAGTAAGAAGCTGGTGATTGTGAATGGTGACGACCCCCTGAGCAGGCAGGCGCAGCAGAACGCCACGCTGCTCTTCAACATCCACCTGCGCTCAACACTCTGCTCCAAACGCATGACGGAGGAGTTCCGCCTGTCCACCGAGGCCTTCGACTGGCTGCTAGGGGAGATTGAGACCAGGTTCAACCAGTCCATTGTAAGTTTTGCATATCGGTGCATGTGGTGTAAGCAATATGTGTGACGTAAGCATTGTTGTTCAAACGTTGGTGGACAGCGAAAAACAAAAGTATCAAATACGATGATTGCTCAATGCTGGAGCCACATGCTTTCCATTCATCCCATGTTTCCTTCTCCGTTCCCAGACCCACCCAGGTGAGATGGTTGGGGCTCTGGCTGCTCAGTCGCTGGGAGAGCCTGCCACCCAGATGACCCTGAACACCTTCCACTACGCCGGTGTGTCGGCCAAGAACGTAACACTCGGTGTGCCGCGTCTCAAGGAGCTGATCAACATCTCCAAGAGGCCCAAGACACCCTCGCTGACTGTTTTCCTGCTGGGCCAGGCGGCACGTGATGCCGAGAGGGCCAAGGACATCCTGTGTCGACTGGAGCACACAACCCTGCGCAAGGTGAGGGCGAGGCAGGCTTCAAGTGATAGAGGACTACATAGAAGTTTAAAGAGTCAGAATTGGCTCTCACTGATTTTTGTTTAACAACCCACTATCGCTCTTTATTCCATTCCCAATACAACCACTCATCTAAACAAAAGCATTTTACTGTAAAATGCTAAGACAACGGTGACTAAAAACAAACCTTGTTTTATCCCAGGTGACAGCCAACACTGCCATCTACTACGACCCGAACCCCCAGAGCACAGTGGTGACGGAGGACCAGGAGTGGGTGAACGTCTACTATGAGATGCCCGACTTCGACGTGACACGCATTTCACCCTGGCTGCTGCGCATCGAGCTCGACCGCAAGCACATGACCGATCGCAAGTTGACTATGGAGCAGATTGCCGAGAAGATCAATGCAGGTGGGTTGCTCACACATGTACTCTTATTCAGCGCTTTGACAAAAACGATGCACTTTTCCCTAATGTCGGCATTGTTCCCCTTCCCCACAGGTTTTGGAGACGATCTGAACTGTATCTTCAATGACGACAATGCTGAGAAGCTGGTTCTGCGAATCAGGATCATGAACAGTGATGAGAACAAGTTCCAAGAGGTGAGCAACAGCATTATCATAATATTTAACAACAACAATAATATAATCAAACACTACTACAACAGTACAAGAGGTAATTCAATAATAATAAGTCAATAATTGTAAATTTTCTCTGTCTAGGACGAGGAGGTGGTGGACAAAATGGATGATGATGTCTTCCTGAGGTGCATCGAGTCCAACATGCTGACAGACATGACATTACAAGGCATTGAGCAGATCAGCAAGGTAATAGAGCAAACACACACTGAGTCAGTTAAACCGCAATAATATAATGTTCGCCTGCAGTACTTGCTCTACACGGATGATCACTAATCTCATACAAATTCATAACCAATAATAATGGACACCTATCCATGATTATAAGTCAATGGTCAAACTCTTCTCCTCTCTCCTCTAGGTGTACATGCACTTGCCCCAGACTGACAATAAGAAGAAGATCATCATCACAGAGGATGGTGAGTTCAAGGCCTTGCAGGAGTGGATCCTTGAGACAGACGGAGTGGGCCTCATGAGGGTCCTCAGTGAGAAGGACGTCGACCCTGTCAGGACCACCTCCAACGACATTGTGGAGATCTTCACGGTACACAAAGCACACATGCTCACACACTAAAAGGTTTGAATCATGGTGGTGTTCCCTTGAGTGTTTTTTGTTCCTACCTCATTCTAGCTGCTCTCTCCTTCCTGTAGGTGTTGGGGATTGAGGCTGTACGTAAGGCTCTGGAGCGGGAGTTGTACCACGTCATCTCCTTTGACGGTTCCTACGTCAACTACCGTCACTTGGCTCTGCTTTGTGACACCATGACATGCCGCGGTCACTTGATGGCCATCACACGTCACGGCATCAACCGGCAAGACACGGGACCCCTAATGAAGTGCTCCTTCGAGGAGACGGTGAGAGGATAGTCAGTTATAGAACATCTTCAGTATTCAGTGAAGGGAGCTTCTAATAACTTCGCCTTCCCTCCTCCAGGTGGATGTGTTGATGGAGGCGTCGTCCCACGGTGAAAATGACCCCATGAAGGGTGTGTCGGAGAACATCATGCTTGGCCAGCTTGCCCCAGCCGGGACCGGGTGCTTCGACCTTCTACTGGATGCCGAGAAGTGTAAATACGGCATGGAGATCCCTACCAACATACCTGGCATCAGCGTGGCCGGACGTAAGTGGGGAAATGATTGTCGCACACAATGGAAAATGTACTTCCTCCATGACATGGTGTAGTATTTGTCACTGGCAGTGTAGTAGAATCAGTAGACTCAACTCTATTCATCCTGTTTGCAGCCACTGGAATGTTCTTTGGCACGGCACCGAGCCCCATGAGCGGCATGTCCCCCGCCATGACCCCATGGAACACCGGAGCTACCCCAGCGTACGGCGCATGGTCCCCCAGTGTTGGTGAGTGCACACCCAGCTTCCTATGGCTCCTCTTCTTCTATTGGGTTTCTTCCACTGACTCTTGGTATTTTCTCCTGCAGGAAGCGGCATGACCCCCGGGGCGGCAGGTTTCTCTCCCAGCGCAGCGTCCGACGCGAGCGGCTTCTCTCCAGGCTACTCCCCAGCCTGGTCCCCCACTCCTGGGTCTCCAGGGTCTCCGGGCCCGGCCAGCCCCTACATCCCCTCTCCAGGTTAGACACTGTGTAAAAATGTCTCTCATGGTTCCATTTAGGGATGGGACGATATGCTTCTCTCACGATACGATTCGATGCGCAATATGGGGTTCACAATTCGATACAACCACGCTGCGATGTAATAAAAGTTCAGTGACGACAAAGTATGACTGCGCAGAATTATGTTTATTTCTGAGCTGCAAATCTTTCTAGCAATGGTATTGGCTTGCTAGAATGTAAATTTGGATTGTGAGCTTGTGATGGGTAAACAATCTCATTTGTGATTACTACAGCAGAATAAAATGTAGCTAATAACGCTTTTCTAACGTTTTTCTACTTTCCAGGTGGAGCCATGTCCCCCAACTACTCGCCCACCTCCCCGGCCTACGAGCCCCGTTCCCCCGGGGGCTACACCCCCCAGAGCCCGGGCTACTCCCCGACGTCGCCCTCCTACTCCCCTACCTCTCCCTCTTACTCCCCCACCAGCCCCAACTACAGCCCAACCTCCCCCTCCTACTCCCCCACCTCTCCATCTTACTCCCCAACCTCCCCCTCCTACTCGCCCACATCCCCGTCCTACTCCCCCACCTCTCCATCCTACTCCCCGACTTCCCCGTCTTACTCCCCCACCTCTCCCTCCTACTCCCCCACCTCGCCCAGCTATAGCCCCACATCGCCGAGCTACAGCCCGACATCGCCTAGCTACTCTCCCACCTCTCCCTCCTACTCTCCCACCTCCCCCTCTTACTCTCCCACCTCTCCATCCTATTCCCCCACCTCCCCGTCCTACTCCCCTACATCCCCCTCCTACTCGCCGACCAGTCCGAGCTACAGCCCCACTTCGCCCAACTACACCCCCACCTCCCCCAGCTACTCCCCTACCTCCCCCTCCTACTCTCCCACATCGCCCTCCTACTCCCCCACCTCGCCCAACTACACCCCCACCAGCCCCAACTACTCCCCCACCTCTCCCTCTTACTCCCCTACCTCTCCATCCTACTCCCCCTCCAGTCCCCGTTACACCCCGCAGTCGCCCACCTACACCCCCAGCTCGCCATCCTACAGCCCCAGCTCCCCCTCCTACTCCCCCACCTCTCCCAAATACACCCCCACCTCGCCATCTTACAGCCCGAGCTCCCCGGAGTACACGCCCACCTCCCCCAAGTACTCGCCCACCTCCCCAAAGTACTCCCCGACATCGCCGAAGTACTCGCCCACCTCTCCAACCTACTCCCCGACGACACCCAAATACAGCCCCACTTCTCCCACCTACTCGCCCACCTCCCCCACCTACACCCCCACCAGCCCCAAATACTCCCCTACCTCCCCAACTTACTCCCCAACCTCGCCCAAGTACTCGCCCACCTCCCCTACCTACTCGCCAACTAGTCCTAAAGGCTCCACTTACAGCCCGACCTCGCCGGGATACAGCCCCACTTCGCCCACCTACAGCCCAGCCATCAGTCCCGACGACAGTGACGAGGAGAACAACTGATGCGCTACGAAGATGGGGAGGCAGCTGAGGAGAGGCCCCTACTGCCCCAAAAAACACCCCCCTCACCTCATGGTGGACAACCGAAGGATAGCACCTTGAACCAGCTGGAGGTGGTGGTGCTTCTAGTCGCAGCTAAGCAAAGCCACAGGGGTTCCAATTGTGAATTTCAAGGAAACCCCTACTTTTGGGGCCTCTGTTTACCCCAGTCTTGACCATCTTAGGGAGCAGGCCCCCCCACACACAAAAAAAATATTTACTACTATTGTATGTGATAGACTTGAACTGTTTAGCCAGAAGGAAAAAAAGGCTGCCTTTTGAAATTTACAATAGTTTGTTTTTAATTTTCACACGGGGTGTTGAAGCAGAACTGCAAAGAGTAAAACCTCAGAGGAACGAAAAGGAGAGGAAGATGTGGTGAACACTCAAGGGGAGAAAATGTCCCTTTTTACCCTATATTTCACTGCATCCAGTCTCTCTCTCACTCTGAATTTCAGTGTTGGATGTACAGCTGTTTTGGGAAGCTTACGTATTGCCAAAAGCCTTTGAAAAGCTACAAGTGGGTTGTATTTGTCACCTAAAGCATAAGCTTACAAGAAAATCAGAGGCGGGGTTTAGACTATCTTTATTGCATATTTTACTTGAGGTGTATCTTGTAGACATTTTGCTGTTTTTGTAAAAGTACAGTCGCTGCCAATTTTGGGAGTGTTTTGTGGAGGATCGAAGATGGAGCTTAGGTTTTTGATATATCAAAATGATTGGGTCAGAATTGACACGAAATGAGTGTTCATAGTTGATTATTTCTCTACAACTTGGTGTTTGCCCAATAAAACTGTGGCAGCGGAAGGTTAACAGCTGTGTCTCTCACAGCACAACAGTGATGCACTACAGTGGAAAAGGAGGGTTGAAATGTTTATAGAAATCCAAGATGGAGAGAGAGAAACTGGCGTGCAGGGAAAAGTAATCCCCATGCTGATGTTTTTGTTACCACTCTGAACATCGTTTCTACATACCCATATCCACCCATCGCCCTCCCCTCTTCTCCCCTCGCACCCCAAAGACAAACCTGAAAGATGTCATAAAACACCCACCAGCATCCTTTTGTCCTTTACCATTTGGAGACTTGTGCAACAAAAGCAAAAAATCACTTTTCCAGATAATATTCTTCCCTTGACACTGGGAATTTAAAGATTTATATGAAAAAAGTATACTGTCAGAATGATAATTCTGTCTTTAATTTTGATTCTAGGAGGAAATGGGGCATATAGGTGGATGAGGGATACTAGTTTGGCGTTGCTGCTTTTGTCATTGTTTGCATGAGTAGCACATGTTAATACATTTTAATCAAGCTTTAGGTTGAAATCTCTGAATCCCTCCCACTCTTAATAATCCTCGTCCCATTTCTGATAGCTGATGTGTACACTTTATTTGGACTCACTATTCAATTTATTTAAGAAAAAAGAGAAAGTTAACTACTATTCTGTGTGAATATGAATAGAGGAAAATTAAGAATTTAAATTTTTTGCTTTTCTCTTTGTTTGCTTTTGGTGACTTTGTAAACCTGTTTGCAGGAGGCTCATGTTCAGATACTGTGGATGAAGGGGCTGGGGACGGAGGGGAGTACATTCATTTTTGCTCCGCACCTCAATTTGCCCCCATTCTTCTCCCCAACAGTCCTAGTTTTGCTATGATGGCTCTCTTTAAAGCAAGATTGACCGCTATGTTCACCAACAGTTGTACAAAAATGTTGCATGCCGTCATTCTTGAAGCTTCACACTGTAAATGTGTCGCCAGGTTGTGACTTTTCTTCAGTTAAGGTAGAAAGGGCAAAGGTTCAGCGCTCAGTTAGGTGTTTTTCAGTTGCGTTCTTGGGACACCAGAGGGCAACATTTGTCCTCCTGTTGGCCAGTTTAGCCTTTCTTCAAGACGCAGTGGAACAGTTTCATCGTTTTTTTTTGTTTTTTTTTAAAGAGATTGTCCAAAGAAACAGCACTTTTGGCCTCTCTATAATAAAACCCCTACCCACTACATTAGTGTGAACTTTTTTGAATATGACAGATTTAATTATTTTCAAGGTGCTTTCACAGTTGACTAGGCCTAGTTTAATTGTTTAAGGGAACAGTGTCTGTATGCCTAATTCACAATGGAACTTTTTTCCCGCTTCCCCTCCTAGTTCCATTCGATCAGTGAAACAGGTCTTGACACAAGTCCTGAATTTATTGGACTAGCTGGGTCTCCTCCCTCTCCCCTCTTCATCCACAAGTGATCCTGATCGTTTCTGAAATCAGTGTTTGTTCTTTTTTTCTACCAGTGTATGTACCTGTGATTGGGGGAAATCTATGGGGTGGGGAGGGGGGGGTAAGGGGTGAAGTACTGGAGCTCACTGGGAGTCCTCAGGAGGTGAAACTTTCATCTTACGACAGATTACAACCAGGAATTTGGGTTACGGTCTGAAAATGTTTTGATGGAATTTGTCAACCAAATATTTCCTGCAAAATAGTCTTGAATTGAAGGGACTGCATCTTCTGGCCTTTGAGATATGCACAGGTTTGGTCATTGCACTTGAGTAAATATTGTGGTGGACCTCGAGGCTTTCCATAAGCCCAAGACATTGTGAATTTGTCCACTGTCCTCGCATCCAATCCTATTGTCTTAACTGTGCCGTCCAGTCAGTTCAGGATATCGGGACTCCCAGGTGAATGAATGTCTGTGTGTGTATGTGAGCGTGTGCGCATTTTGAGTTTGAGTGTGCGTCAAAAGGGCGAGACAGGGTTTCGAGTTGGAGAAGACTTCACAACATGTCTGGGGAAACGAAGGTTTAAATTAAAGAATAAAATTGCCACTGTATAGAAATCAATCCAATATCTCATTCTCTGTATCTTTGTTCTGTTTGTTTTTTGACTTGAAAAAATGAATAAAAGTTTTACTACATGTCTGTCTTTGTAACTGATGTCACTCAACAGCTGTTATGTTAATATACTGTATGAAATATATTGCTTTCATTTAAAGTGTGCACCGGAAATTTGGGACACTAGTGGCAATAACTGACATCTTTAAAGGGTGATTTCCATTTTTTTTTTCATGTGATATTCAGATGAGTGGCCAAAGAATTTAGAACTACAATATTTGGTAATTGCCACACAAGCACCGTCAAAATACAGCCACACAAAATAAACTAATGCTACACATTTAGAGGCAGTTAGAGTCTCCAGCGTGTTTCACATTTGGGGTAAATTCATCCTGATTTAGCAGATGACCTGTTGATTTAAGGCGATTTGATGAATGGCCAAACATGCCTTGGCTGCCACTATGACTTCCATTCAATTAGCATTAGTGGTGGTTATAGTTTGCTCTTTGTGTGGTTCTTAGACCACTCTTACACCAACAACCATGTCAATAAAATAAAATAAAATTGAGGCCCAGCTGGCAGGCGTCGTCCTCGGGTGTGTTGTTGAAGCAATCACGTGCTTGTGAATGCACAAACATAAACAAACCCAAACCAGACTGATGTTTGTCAACCACATGAAAAAGTCAGGGAGAAAGAGGCATTCATTTGCCAAGATATTTCACAAGAATGTGCTGGTCAGCATGCCTCAGTCGTACCTCCAGACTGGAGCCATTCTTGAGGCAGAATCTGAGCGGACTGGTTGGTGCAGACAGCCTGGATGAATGAAGAACATGTCTTCACTATTCATCTTTTTCTTTTCTTAGATACAGTCATTAGATTAGATTGTACTGTATTGTGTTCTATTGTATATATTTTTTCATTTCTGCGTAATTAGACAGTATAGTTAAGAGTGACAGAAAAGATAAGAGAGAGAATGGGCATGACATGCGACAGGTCATGAGCCTGATTCACACTCATGGTATCATGAGTAATGGTATATGCAGCTTAGTCTGCAGAGTGCTGTCATTATCTGTTGTTCTCTATCAGCTAAGAAGGTTCAGCAGTAAAACCTTCTTTAGTTAAATATCTGACATTTCAGATGACCCATCAATGTATCGTAAAAATCTGCAACGAGGCAAATGTTCAATTTATTTTTCACAATGGTTGGAATTTTGTCATTGATACACGCAGTTGGGCAACTGAAAGCATTTTCACGGCAAATTGGATTGCACAAGGTGTTTTGGAATGCAAGTACATGTATGTTTCATATTTTGCTTGAGCTAAATTCACTCAATCATGCATTTCACCCATCTCAACATCCATGATCCCCCATTCCAAACTCTGCAACTTCTGAGAGTTATAAACTTACCACATGTAGTGCGGTTCTGCCATCAGCATCAGCAAAGTTAAAGCTGACTCCTGCCTGCTTCCACACGGCCATCTGATCTGCTGACAGTCACCCAGGTATGCAAGGCTACAGAGGACAGGGTGCACATCAACAGCTTCAATCATTTTTTACATTATATACTGCTGTCAAAATAAAATTACACCATGTTCAACACAAGTCATGCATTTGAGGTATGATATAGCTACAGAACATACATTGTAGAACTATTTAAATGCAGAGGCCCTATTACACTATGAATGCAATTTATGAAATTCAAGCTAGCAAGGACTGGTTTTCCAAACTTAGTCACTCAAGTTCCCCCTGGTTGGGTTCATCCTTTAATGGCCGTCACGCTATTCCAGCTATTTCAAAAGTTAGATCTTATATTAGGCAAAATGTAGCTTAGTTGGAATGTACAGCAGGATGCTCTGCTATCACTAAATCATGTTGAAAGCCATGAGGAACATGGGATAGCGGCACTCAAAAAAGATTTTGGGAGTGCCGCTTCGTCTCAGTTTACCATTTTTTAAAATTTTGAATTCATATGTAGCTTAGTATTTGAATCTGAGCAGTGAGATTAACTGAGCTCTTCCATTGCTGTTACATTCAACCCTCAAACTCTATACAAGTCTATACAACAACACTCAATGTATGGAGTACCATTAATACCAACACAGCTTCCTCTTGGGGGCGCTCTCACCCTGCTGTGAACCGATCTGCTTGCTGCCATGATAGAAGGTCAATCAAGCTAATTCAGAGGCTGGCACCCAAACAGGACAGAGAGCAGCATTAGATAAGAACAATGCCCACGGTGGGAAATTAACACCAGAAAGTTTGACGGTGGCAGGTTAGTTTGTCTGTTCAGCCACTCGTTTTGGGAGGCAACCAACTATCATTTGGAAGTCCTATTCTATTCTAAAAACCTACTTTATTGGTCCGGCAAGTATGTAAACATCAGGAATGGTCCCCTCATGTGGTGCCAAAAGATTCCTCAGATCTGATAGTTGTGCAGCATCTTATGTATTGAAGAACCTATTACACAAACTACAATACATGACAGAGGACATATTCCACCTATTAGTAAATACCATTTTTAGAAATTGTTACTTTTGTTATTGATACTTTCAGTCATGTCTTTAGGAAACTTGCTTTAATAGTGCCATTATCTCTGAACGGACCTGCTGAATTTTTGACTGATAAAAGAGAAGCTTTGTTACAAGTATACTAAAGCGAAAAAACCTTTGATAATGCTATGAGTCTGCTAACATGATTTTTGACAGCTGCATCTTGAAAACAACTAAACTAGATGAAATTGTGTTAGCTGGTAACAACTGATTGATACCTAGTTTGAAGCATTATACTAAATCGGTTAAGTATCTTTCCATTAATAGCATACAAATTAGAAAGGGCCACCAAGTCACTGTTAAAATCAGTTTAGGCTTCGTTGCCTATTACTGCACATACAGGCTAGACACTGATGTGAAGGTTGCAGGGATGTGGGATGTGGGCCATCACTGGTCTACAGCCATTTTACTTCCTGAAACCCAAGACTGCACTGCCAAGGAGTTTATAGAAACAGCATGGGTTTGTGTGTCATAACATCCTGTATGGAGGGCAGTTTCCCAGTTTGAGTTCCTAGCGTTGATGTCGGCTCCCTTCTTGAGCAGGTATCGAACCATCTTTGTGTTAATCTCCCTAGCCGCCAGGTGGAGGGGGGTAATTCCCCCACGGGAATCTGCCACAGACACATCAGCACCCTGACACACAAAGTTCACAGGACAGGACATACGGGAGGTAGAGGAGTAGGAACACAGGAGGGTCTTCTGACTGAAACAAAAACAACTTCAGCAACAAATACCTACTATTAATTTCAAATTACTCAGGTATCATTAATTCAGTCATTATTGTCATCTTAAATGGAAACAAGTGGTTTAGGTGTTGTGAAAAGGGATTAGGATGCTTCCTGTTGTACAGAGGTATTCAACAGGAAGGGGAAAATAGCAAGCTGGCACACCTTAATTTCCTGTATCAAAGAATGGTGGGACATGAGTAATAAATGTTAGGCTAAATTTGGGAGATCTCACAAATATTGGCCTGTGCGTGGCCACTGATAATTTTTGAAGATGGCAGTATAGCCCAGGTCCCAGTCCCTGATTGGATCTCTATCACTGGCAAAAACCTGTCCAAGGTAAGAAATAAAAGCTTCCTGCATAAAAATATTAGATTTATTTTTGTGATAGCTATTATCTTGTTTGCCTTTAGTGTATTTTAAAATTGTGTATTGCATATTTGTCATCCATGGTCTCTGCCATTTTTAGATTCTTGGACTGCAGTGGAGCAGCTTCAGTGTGTGATGGTGAAAGCAGAAGTAGGTGGCATGTGTGCCTGATTCACTCACATGATGCATGGAGGATGATAAAAATTATGCTCTAAAGAATAATAATGAAACAGCCAGCCACTGTCTATACGCCTTATGATTAAACAGGCATGGCTTTTGAGCGAGCACTTTATTGAGAGTTGTCCTTTCTACAAGCACCCATAGCATGGAGCCCTTCTCACTTCTGTCAGACTAGTTTTATGATGATGATATAACAGAGTGAGTCACAGGGAGCAGAAGTTAGAGCAGAGAGAGCAACTTCAGGCCTAGCAACAGTAGGCATTCATGAGGGTGGCAGTGGTGTTTTCTCTCTCCTAGGAGATCTGTTGCTATACTGGGGCTGCACATCTGGAAAATAGTACTTCAGTCATCTGACTATGAATCTTTCATATGTCTGAACAGAGAAAAGTTTGGACTTCCCCTTGGTGTATTTGGTTCTCCAAAAGAGGCTGGTTCAGTGCAAGACTGTGTATACAGGGTGTATACAGATTTAATCAATAAATTACTTAGTAAATGAAACTGGCTTAATAGAATCAATGATCAGGTGTTTGGATGAGTTTGAAATCACTTTGAATCTTTGGTACATGCCTGCCATAATGGGTAGATTACTATGATTCCTTTGTGTAGATCATGTAAAAGTACAGCTCCTGTCCATTCACGCCCCTATGGACATGACATAGTGCTCCCTCCTATTTTTAAAGGGAATCCCCACGGCCAGATATGTTCACCTGTGGAAATAATGAATCATAGTTTTCACTGTGACTGTGCAGGGTGTCATTAATGGTCAGAGGCCGAGCGCTCAGGCATCTGCTTCCCACACAGATGTCTGACTGGCAGAGTCCACTGATGACTAATACTGTGTTTGCAGAGGTTTGGTTGGGTTGCTGTGTTGATGTTTGCGAACTATGGAGACCTTAAAGTCAAGTGGTCACTGAGAGGGTAATCCTTAAAGGCACAGTTCATGTTTTTAAGAAGCCTATTAAATTCATCAAACCCTTGTGTTGGTTATTGTGATATTAGAAGCAGAAGTTATATCTTAGGAATGTAGCAATGATATGTTCAAGTCTATGGGACTGAAAACAGTTTATTTGAAAAAATGTATGAAAGTCATTCTATAGTAAACTTTGTTGAAAAAAGATTTTGGAATGTGCAGCATGTGAGTTTTTAGAGAAATGGTTTTGTATGGACATTGCTAAAAAATGCAAAAAAGATTCTGCCTTCAGGATTTAAAAAACTATGAAGGAAAAACTAAACAGACTTAGAGTTTATGATAAACAGCATAAGAAGATAAGAACAAGGTTTTTCTCAAATTAGCCTAGTTTACTGTCCTTCTGGTTTTAACTTAAATTCTGCTTACACCTCAATTCCTATTCAGTCAAGTTTCCGCACTTTTTTGTTGCTTTTGTGTGTGAGTCAGGGGGCCGGGCTAAGACCGCAGACAGAGGCAGGAAATATCCATGTTTTGTGTGAGAGAGAGAGAGAGAGAGAGAGAGAGTTTGTGTGTTTAGGACGTGTTTGCCCCTGCCTGATTGCATTTCTCTCCACTCTCTGCTCGGACGTGCTCTCTCCTATACCGCCACCTCACTTTGCAAGGTAAGTCCAACCACGAAACTTTTTTACTTCATATTCTGCTTTACAATCCCAGAGTCAATTTTACCCTTTCTTCCATTTTTTCCTCTTTTCTTGTTTTCCTTTCCTTTTCTTTCCCCTTTATTTTTCGTCCCATACACTCCTTTCCAAATCTGCACATCTGACATTCCTTCCTGAAACTAGCAGAGGAATCTCAGGGCGGGACAGCAAACCTCCAGTTTCACTCCGGTGACTCCACTCACTGTAACATCCATCTTTCCACCCACACTCTGTCGCTCCCTCTCTGCTTCACTCTAAAATCTTCTGTTATCAGTCTCACATTCCTCTTCCCACCCTGTGTCTGTCTGTCTCACTGCTTCACAAAGTTTATGGTCTCGATTTTACAGCTGTTTCATAACTTACTTGAAGTTTAGTGTTGAGTGTTGAAGTGGTATCTAAAGATCCTAGAGTGTTGTGCCTTTAGTTAGTTCAGGAGAGTCAGGCTGCTATTAATATAGGTTAATAGGCAAATTGTCCCACAGCTGTAGCAGTACAGTCTTATAGTAAGTATAGTAAGTAAGTAAAGTTTATTTATATAGCACCTTGAAGCAGTGCTTCACAAGAGATAAGATCAGAAAAAAAATAAAAATAATAATATATCATCATAATATATGATATAATCTTTCATGACAGACTGTCATTAGTTTCTTTGGTACCCACCTTGGTACTTTTATGATTCGTATTGCACTATATTTGCTTTCTCATTCCTCTTTGTCCACTGGTCTTCTCAATTTCTCCCCCCATCTTTATCGGACTGTCTTGATTTCAGTCTCTTAATCTCATAAACATACAGTACACCGAGCTGTACACACACACACACACACACACACACATACACACACCACACAGACACACACACAGACACACACAGTCAATCGACAGATTGCTCTCAGGTCTCTCCACGCCTCCTACTCTGTCTGCCTGCATATTGTCTGCTCTCATATTTCTGTCTGGTTAACAACGCATGAATGACTGATTGGTTCAGTGACCCCTGTACCCTATCTCTGACCTTATGTCTCCATCTCTACCCCGCTGTCCTCTCGCTCTCTCTCTCTCTCTCTCTCTTCATCATCTAACCAGACTCCACTAACCGCTCCAGTGGCCAAGGCCAAAGGGCCAGTTTCTTTCTCCCAACCTCTCGGCCTGCCTTGCCTTCACTGGCCACATCTCAAGACAAGAAACGACTCCCTTTTGTCTTTATTCCTCACTTCCTTCCTTTCTTTGTCCCCACCGAAAGTCATTAGATTGGATTATAGAGATTAATGCCCTCGGCAGTGATTAAACTGTAATTTGAAATCAATGCTTTTTAAAGAGATTAGTGGAGAGAGAAAGGGGGTGTTTAAGAATCAGTCTCTTTCATACTAATACCTCATAGTACATGATTGGTTCAACAGCACATGTAAGAAGTCCTATTTTTTACATTTATACTGAAATAAAATATAAACGCAACATGCAACAATTTTACTTTAAGCATTCTCAGCCAAGGAGAAACGCTCGCTGACAGGGATGGGAAAAAAATTGTGCACAAGACTTTTTTTGTGGAAAAAATTATGGGATATTTTATATTTTTTTAGCTCATGAAACATGGGACCAAAACTTGACATGTTGCATTTATATTTTTGTTCAATATACTTTTTTTTTGCATTTAGCTCAGGCTCCTATCCAAATTGATCAACACAATTTGATTCCTGTATCACCAAAAATGACAAGCGAGGAAAAATAAGGAGTGCAAAGGTCAGGGCCTTCGTGCCGTGAAGTCAGAACAATAACGTAAGAGCGAGTGCTAGGAAAAGAAGTAGAATAAGAGGGAAGGAGAGAGAGGGTCTCCAACCTTTCAACTCTTATCTGTCGCTTTCTCCTTCACCCTGTCCATGGAAAGCGGGGAGACAGCCAAGAGCGCAGGGCCGCACAAAAGGCGGGGATGAGAGAGGAGGAAGAGGAGGAGGAAGAGTTGGAGTCAGGAGAGAAGAGAGGGGAAGAGGGGAACTGTCCCAGTAATTATCAGCTTGGTGTTTAGCTTTAGCCAGGAACCAGGAACCCGACTCCCCCCCCACCACCACCACACACACACACACACACGGCGTCCTAGCCACGGGCCGCGGGTATCATCACCCCGGCTCCAGTTACCTCCCACATATAAGCTAACCAGGCCAGGTGAGCGCAAACACTCCTCCTCGCCAGCCCTCTCGATCCCTTACACACACACACACACACACACACTCCAGTGGACACGCAGAATGGAGCCAGAGTCAGGCAGCATGCCGGAGGTACCAGGGGAGAACATACAGTTAAGTGGATTGGGGCTTTTTCTCTCCGTCCCTTACTTACTCTTCAAGTGGCTGTCTAAGCACTGTAACCCTAACCCGCCTGAGGGCCCTTGCATGTGCTGCCATCGGCCCTTTCTCTCTCTCTCCTCTCCTCCCTCTCCTCGCTCCTGTCCTGCCTACCATTTTATGCGCTCAAATATTTACTCTCTCTCTGTCCGTCTCTGTTTCTTTTGACAGTCACTTTTACTCCTTTGTTTTGATGTCTTCAAACACGGCACCTCTTTACTGGCCGTGGTTCGTTAAAATGATGGGAGGGAGATAAATTGTATTACTTATGATATCAGATATCAGGAGAGAGGGACGATTGAGTATCTTGGAAACTGTAAAACCATGCGTGGCTTGAAAACCGCTGGTGACAGCAGGAAAAGGGTGGAGCCGGCGCTGACATCCTGTGCGGTGTGATTCTGTTCTGCGATCTGCCACAAAGCAAACACGTAGCTCTGATAGCTTCTCATTTTTCCCGCTGTCTGAGGAGTAGTTTTGAATTTGTCATCCCATGTCTGAAGTCTGGAGATAAATCAAGATTTAGCCTCAAAGTTTGCATTGCATTCATTTTTTGCCGGTGCAAGACAGCACTGTAGTTTGCATCCTTTCTGATCGGACACACACACACACAATGTAAGAGAGTTGGAGGAAGCATCAGATATGGTGAATTAGTGTCCCTAGTTATTGTGTCCTCAATCGACTGTAATCACTATAATCACGGCAGTTGAGGTTATTTACACTGAGCCACGTTCGTTCCGCTCCATTCCTCCTTTATTAGTAAAGGCTGCTGCCTGGCGCCTGTCTAGCAGCTAAATTGAAACATAAACTGCTGAGTAATAATAATAATTATCGTGAAAGATGTAGTTAATGCTCCACCCATGTTATTTGGAAGCATATATGTGTGTCTTTAATGTTTATTTTGAGACTGCAACAATTATATTGATGCAGAATAGATAGTGAAAACATCAGAACCCCTGTGGTGCACAGGGCCTGTTTTTATCAACGGCTGTTTGACAGAACGGAAACCTCAACAGATACTGTTTCATGTAGCTGCAATGTGGGGACCATATAAGGTTGCAAATGTTTGTGCATTATCATCCAAAGAAGACTTATCTATATATATATCTATATATCTACAGAAGCATGGAGTTGCACATCAAACATCTAAATATGAAGTAATGCATTTTACAACAGCTATGAAGTGCATTCCATTGCAGTCTGTTTATGTTTGGACATTTGCTCTTGGGTGTAGTTTCTCTGATAAAGCAAACCAAATAGGCCTTGATTGCCCTTTCTCTGCATGAGAGCAATAACACTGGAGTTGTGATTCTTATCATTTGCTTACTCTGATCATTACCTGGAAATCATGACATGGACACATTTGATGAGGAGAGAGGCCAGAAAGTAAGATCTGTGTGTATCTCAATTCTGGCAGTTGTAGCCAGAACAAAACATAGTGGGACAGAGTGAGAGAAGAGAGGAGGAGAGAGAGGTATATAGTTATATATAGTTAGTTATAGTTATAGTTATACATCTCTCTCTCTTTCTCTCTGTCTTCTCTGTAAAACAAAATATAGCAGGACATGGTGAAAGAAGATAGTAGGAGAGAGAGAGAGACGTATATAGATGAGGTGACATATTTCTCTTTCTTCTTTCTTCTTGTGCAATAAGGTGAGATAAGTGTGAGAAAGAGAGAGAAGTGTATACTTGAGTGACTCAACCAAGTCTATACCTGGCTCATGCTCATATGTGACATGATCCAGCTTGCGTAAAGGCGCGCCCTATTTTGTGCAATGACAATAGCGTGGCACTGGTATGTCTGCCTGGTGTTGTGTTGCATAAAAGTGATGTAATGTAGGTCTTTAAGCAGCAACACAACCCCTCATTTTGGTTCTTCTCTTCTAACTAATAGTGCTCATCACATTAACCACATCCTTGTCTCTGTCTTTCTTCAGGGGATTGTGGTTTGTAGGTGTTTGACACGGATCCAGGTCTTTGCAGTTACACTTTCATAAACTTTCTTTGGCATACACTCAAAAGTCACATTTTTCAGCCCATGCGCAGAACAGTAGATATTTTCTTATCATAGTAAAGTTGAAGTTGTTTTAATCCAGCTGCCACCTTCTAACTCTGTTCCTTGTCCCGGACGTCAGAAAGGAAGTCAAAGTTACTCGCCTTCTTATTGTGACAAATTAGCCACTTCCCTCATTTGTAAGGACTGTGTGGGTCAACTTCTGCTTTTGCTTCTCCTTACTTCAACCAAAACCTTGCATCCAGCCCCAGACAGAAACAACTACCCACTTATAAGTATTCACACTTCCTTTTTCAGCCAGTTTCTCCCCATCCATGGGAGAAACCTCCAGGGTAAATTTGTCAAACCTGCCAGTCACTTTGGCAAATGATAAGACAAATGTTCAGAAGTCTGTTTCACCCTTTTCCACTGTAAAAATCATATTTGGCAGGTAAAATAGCAAAATGGTCCTATTTTAGCAAAAGCAAAACCTAATTCCCTGCCCTGATTCTCTCCCAAGCTTTTCCATCTATACACTTAGGGCCAAATCTCTCCATACCTACTCTTCTCTGCCTTGTATTTTTACCGATCCTTCTCCCCTTTTCACCTTACCACCCTTCTCCTCCTCTTCTCTCCATGCAGCATGCTCCGATTCCAGGCGGCGCCGGGGCAGTTTGGGCCAGAGATCCGGGAGCCGGGCCTCCGGGTGTGGAGGGTGGAGAAGATGAAGGCGGTGCTGCTGGATCCCTCGGAGGTGGGAGCCTTCTTCAACGGAGACTCCTACCTGGTGCTGGAGAACCGCGGGCAGCTGGGGGCCGATCTGCACATGTGGATAGGTGAGAGACTGGAGACACATCTGTGTTTATGTACTGTACATATGAGAGGTTTCATTACAAAACGCTGTACACATCAAGTTTGGACACACCACATTTTTCTTTATTTTTACTATTTTCCAAATTTTAGATTAACAGTAAAGACATCAAAACTATGAAATAACACAAATGAAATTATGCAGTGACCAAAAAAGTGTTAAACAAATCAAAACTATCTTATATTTTAGATTCTTTAAAGTAGCCGCCCTTTGCCTTGATGGAAAGGCAAAGGCTTTGGAAAGAAATTCATACATAGGCATCAACTTCACTATTTATATTTGTCTAAGAAACAAATTTAAAGCATTTAAGCATAAGCCTTTAGATCAAAATGTCTTTAAGATAATGAAAAACATAGTACATTCAATCAGGAGTGTCCAAACTTTTGACTGTAGTATATTTGATCCTTGAGAATGTTGTTTTGTAAATTAAGGGCTTAAGATAGCTAATACATCAATAGTGAGCCTTTGCCTTTGTGTCTGAGTAGGTGGCACATTTTACAACTGATGGTATCTCTTTTTGGAATTAAATCCATCACTGATGTTGTACAACAGATTCAATTAGATTCCTTTTATTTATCAAAGAAAAGCACATGGAAAGCTCTCTTTTCCAGGAGTGAGAATTTCTAGGAAGAGAAACAAAATAAGAGCAAAACGGAGCGATGAGAAGAGGTAAGGGGATATCTTTCAGTGGGGAGAGGGTGTGTTCGAAGAGATGGGGAGTGACTCTGCTGTTCTGCCTGGAGTGGAAAGGTGTTTCCATCCTTAAGGAGGCAGGAGTGACTCAGCTCCACATCACTTGGAGATAAGGGATGCTTGTCTTTTAGGCTTGACCCGGTCTAGCCAAAGTGCTAGCCAACGTCCTGAGAGCACTACACACCTAATTAAGGGCCTGCGGTTGAAAAGCTAATAACCCTCCCGCTAATGGTGATGACACATGAGACACAATGCTGACCCATTGCGTAATTGTGTGAGGAGAGAGAGGCTGGATGGAGTGGGAAGGGAGGATGATGAGAGAGAGAGAGAGAGAGAGAGATACAAAAGGGGGGAAGAACTCCCGAGGGAAAAGGGATGGTCAGGTTTTGAGCAGGGCTCGTTAAAAATGCAGGAGGACTGTTACAGTACTCAAATGTGGCTGTTGTTTCCAGCATGTATCCGGTGCTTAGGTAACACTAAGCTGATTGTTACAGCTTGGAGAGGGCTCTCTCGCTGCTCAAGCATGCATCTCTCCGAACCCTCTCTCCCTCCCTCCCTCCCTCGCTTACAACCCATGACCCCTGTGTTGTCATTGTCTGTCTGTTTCTTCTCATCCCCTTTGTCTTCACGACCCATCACCCATCACGCCCGTCAGCGCCTCTTTGTTCCCTCACCGCGTCCCTTTTTTGACATCTTAACCTCTCTGACCTCGCTGTTGATACCTGTTCCCTTTTTCCTCTCTCTTTCTTTCTTCTGTCTCTATCCTCGCTACTCTTTCTTCTCTCTCTTCCACCCCCTCTCTCTTTTTTTCTTTATCTGCTCTGTCTCTCTGTCTCCTTCACCTCTACCATGAAAGGAGTCACTGCCCGAAAACTTGACATACCAAGTGCGAGAAACACTTTCATTCTTTTTAACTGACATTTTCTGGCTTTCTTAATTCTTCTTCTTAATTCGTTTCTGTGTCCTGCAGGTGAGAAGTCGTCTCGGGATGAGCAGGTGGCGTGTGCCATGCTGGCCACCCAGCTGGACAACTTCCTGGGTGGCGACCCCATTCAGCACCGGCAGGTCCAGGGCTACGAGTCCCCGGAGTTCATGATCCTCTTCCCCAGAGGGGTCAGCTACAAGGTGGGGACCAGCTAAGAACGGGATAGCCTTAATTCTGGAGGCTGTTTGAACTAGTGAAATGTTTGGATGACTGAAAAACTTTTCATGAGTGAGGATATCATCATGTGAAAACCTTGTAACTCCAATTTTAACTCCAGTTGAATAACTATATGGTCCTCTATGGGTTGGTGGAACCAAAAAAAACCTGGTGGTGAAAAAAACCTTGTATCTCCAAATTGTCAAATTTTGAGGCTGCATGCACACCAGATTGCCTTGTACAGTTTCATTTATAGTTGATACACTTGCAAAACCACAAACTCACAAAGACATTCCAATAATTGTACTAATTATGTAACAATTGCACAGTGGTTTCACATTGTGGGATATTTCATTCTGAGGCATCTGAGGTTTTCGATCCTAAATCAAAAACTTGTACTTAAAAAACAAACATATCACTCATATCAGAGTATCTTTTTATTGTTTGAAAACAAATAAACATTTTACAGTATCCATGATATCATGACTTCTCTGTGCCAAAGTGCATTCGTGTGCACGCGGCTTCCATGCGTGCCAAGTTAGGCCTGGTAAAACAAAGTCAAACACTTCTAAATAAAAGTCAAAATTATATTGCCTTCAACTGAACGTCCCCCTTTCCTCACAGGAGGGAGGCGTGGAGTCCGGCTTCAGGAGGGCTCAGGGTTCGGGGACGGTGCACAGGCTGTACCAGATCAAAGGGAAGCGCAACATCCGTGCCAAGGAGGTGGAGCTGTCCTGGGAGAGCTTCAACAAGGGAGACTGCTTCATCCTTGACCTTGGCGAGGTGAGAGAAAACGCTCCTCAAATCCAGCTTTTACAGTTTTTATTTCAGTGAAAGTTTTTCTCATTCGATCCAGCTGAGTGACAGGTCTGGACAGAAAAAATTGATGTTGCTCATATTGCTTTCAAAAACCAGATGTGGAAGTGGTCAGGCTAACATTGTGATTGAATTTACTACTACATTTTTTTAACATAATCCAGCCACAATGGGAATACAAGCAGTGTAAGGAGATGAAAAGGGTTAGGTTAGGGTTTAGTGGTAGTAAGTAAAGCAGGTACAGATTTAAATAAATACAACAGGAGAAGCATAACAGCCGTATTAAAGCCTAGTGTGGACATACAGTTATGTGGCCTCATCAAGTCTGATCTTTTGAATCTGATCTTGAAAATCAAGTCAAAGTGACAAGTGTAACAGTAGACTCCCCTGGTACTTCCCTAAATCTGAGTAGATCTGTATGCCTAATATATAGGAGGTTAATTGAAAAATGTGCGATGTAGCTATATTGAAAAAAATGAAACGGTTTGCTGTGAAACATGTAGTGAGACTGTCAGAGTTATATGATCTCATGCTGCTTCCGCGGCCTCCAGACCATCATGTCGTGGATCGGCTCCCAGGCCAACATCTTCGAGAAGCAGAAAGTGCGTGAGATTGCCTCGCTGATCCGTGACACAGACAGACACGGTAAAGCCCGCATCGTGGACATCTGCGAGGGGGAGGAGCCACCAGAGATGCTCAAGGTAAACTGACTGACATCATCTCTTAACAGTTATCCTCTCAGTTCAGCAAGCTGTGCCTCAGCGTATGCAAATGTTTCATTTTATTCAAAAGACTTGGTAAGACTATAGCGTAGACTAAGGTAAGAGGTTGATAGTCACATAAAAATCTTCCCTTCGATAATAGTCACTTAATTTCATACTTTATACTTATAGAGGACATTATTAATGTTTACTGTGATTCACCACCATCATCAGAATCCGTTGCAGAATGGTTGTCAATATAAAAAATGCTTTGAAATCAAGTGGTATAAAAGAAATCAGTCCCAAAGAAAGCTCCGAATCTGTTTTTTCAGTCGCTAAGGTTTCTGAGGTTGGTGTCAGCTTTGCTTACATAAACATCCCCACTCTCCTGATGAGCAGGTCCTGGGCCCGGTGCCAGCGCTCGCAGAGAGCACTCCAGAGGAGGACAGCAAAGCAGACGCCTCCAACTCTGCCTCCCTCTACAAGGTAGCTTCACTTGTCAAACAGTCAATATTGCATCCATATGCCAAAACTATTACTATACTTGTGTCTAAAAACTTTTTGTGTTAAACCTGCTTTTTGTAATCAAACAAAACAGAAACCCTGTGTTCATTTGCTCCACAGGTGTCTGATGCAACAGGTTCGATGACGATGACCAAAGTGTCGGAGAAGAGCCCATTTGCCAAGGAGCTGCTGGTGCGCGACGACTGCTTCATTCTGGACAACGGGGCCAACGGAAAGATCTTCGTCTGGAAAGGTGAGGAAATACTCGACCCCCAACCAGAAAACCTCTGCCTCCTCAAACGCATGCCTGAGGATAACGGCAGCTGTTCGATCAGTATCTAATTGAACGAAATTTTAATGAGTGTTGTCAAAAATGTTGATCGACAGTTTGTGAGGAGGTGAGACTGAGGTGAGATATCAGAGGATAGCCACTTCTTCCTCTCCTATCATTTAGAGTTATAGTACATTCACTACTGTCTATGTCTAGTGTACATTTCCCCCAATCATTTTTCTGTGTGTAATCTGATTTTTTTCAACATTTTTTTAAATCATTTTTAAAAAACCAAACTTTACTGTGTCAATTAACTGCTGTCTCAGCTAACAAAGACGCCTCAAATAAAAAGACATAAATGTGACAATAAAGTTTGTAAGGCGACATGTTTTTGAGGGATTATTTCCTGGTGAAGACTTCCACTTCTTGCTGCGGGTGACAGTAAGCAGAGCGTAATGTCATGTGTGCACTCATATGAAAACACTCAACTCGAGCAGAAGGAAATAAGAATAAAACAGAGAAACTATGACAAAAGCAAATTAAAGCTGGGTAATTTTCAAGTCTGTGGAAGTTGATTTTCATACTGTACAAGAATGAATGGCAGCACATGGCTGCACCTCTTCAATCACCAGTACCAATCTAGTTCATTGATGGCTGACAGGTAGCGGAGCCAATGCTGAGGAGAAGAGGGAGGCCCTAAAGATGGCGGATAACTTCATCCAGCAAATGAACTACCCCAGGATGAAAACACAGGTGAGCCCTTAGATATTAGATTAGACATTACTGTAGCAACTGTTCTGTCTGGTGCCAAACTGTACAAAGGAAAACCAGATACATTCTCAGCCTTACTGTAAACTTGCAGCTTGTTATGATGTTAAATGATATTTTACAGGTCTGGGATTATCACCTCCACTAAATGAAACCATTTGCTGTACTGTAAATGCTTTATGCGTATACAATCAGCAGTTAAAATATATGTAAACTCTGTATTCTATTCTTCAGGTGGAGATCCTGCCACAAGGGAGGGAGACCATCATCTTCAAGCAATTTTTCAAGAACTGGAACTAAACATTTCATGGGGAAATTCACATGTCTTGCACTTATGAGAAATTAGCTTGAACCCAACAGTCTCAGTATCTCAATATCTCAGTCTTCTGTCAAGAAACGACAGCATCTGATACACATTGACATTCATGTTTTTTTTTATATGCGTCTACTTGTATGTACATATTTGTAAGGTACTGTACTAACGGAGCATTGCTTGTTTTAGACTTAGGTAGAATCAGAGATGTGATGCCACTTTTATATGCATATAAGTATATGAAGGGTTTCATTTCAAAATGCTATATTGCTATATTTTGGAAAAAATATTGCTATCTCACATTCATCAGGCAATATTGGAAAAACATAAATGATTCTGTCCTCAAAAAATAAACAAATTTTATAAACAAATGTGTTAATTGACTCCTAACTTCAATACTAACCCATAATGTGCTTAACTTTCATGCCAGCAGTCAATATGGGAGAGTGGGTGTCATTTGTTTTAAATGGTGGAAATCTCATTTTGGAACAAAACTCTTCATATACGTATATATATACAAACACAGTTTCCTCACTGGGATTCTTTCATCTCATCTTATTTCATCTCCAAACAAAATCTGAGATATTTTTTTTTTCAAATGTCACCCATCAGCACTGTCACACAGATCTTTAGGTGTTGTTGTGATTGGAAAAGTTGATTGTCTTCCTCTTCTAATTTACTGTTTTAGAGCCAACGGTGCCTCATATTCCTGAGTCTGCCTTAAAGGAAACAGGTCAAATTAGTAAATTCTTGTGAGAGCGAGCATAAAGCTAACGAGGGATTAAAAAGCGCCTGTATCTTATTTTTACATAACTTTTCATCATGAGGACCAGACCACCTGCTCCTGTTAAATCTTCTAAATCTAAGTCTTAAATTGTTGTTTTTAAAGCCAAGAAGATTCCAGAGAATGAGTTTGGATTTGTCGGGGTGTTTTTTTTTTTTTTTTTTTTACATTTGTTTAAAAGTAACATAGATGTATTTTCCTGCATTTGAAAATATAATAAATCCCTGAGTCCACGTACAATAAGTGGTTTGAACTTTATTCTCCTTTGCTAGCAGTTATACCAGTAATGAAAATGCACATATTCCCTTCTGCTCATTATTCTCATGATCATAATGGTAATTATGCTAATCCTCCTCTCCCCTGTTATGACATGTTGGGTTTCACCTCTGCTCTGGATATCCAGAGGCTCGGTTGTGCCTCCGCCCATGACAGTCGACCAATGGTATCACCAGAGTTAAACGCTTTTTATATAACCTTCATTGAAACTCTGTTGTCCCTGTTGCCATGGTGACATATATAAACCTGATAATCAATGTGACAGCAGACCACAATCAGGGTCCGCTGTAACTTCAAGCTCACACTCCATAAACTGGAATCTATTTTTTAAAGTCAAAATTAGTGTGTTCATTGAAAGCCAATAGCAACGACTTAATATAACTTTAACTCCAATCTAGCATTAATTAATGAATTACAACTGAACTCCCATCAAGATTTTGAGCAATTTCAACCCCAGCTAAATCATTCCACACTAAGAATACCAGGGTCAAGGGTCAAGATCCTGCATCTTTTTTTTTTCAGCACCTTTGGAGAAGTCTAAAAAATTAACTGGGAACTGGCAACTTTGATACTTAATTAGTCCAAAAACTTGTGAGGTTTTTTCTTCTGCAGAGAGTAACTAAAGCTACATATACAGTGTATCTAATAATATTAATAATCAAAAACAGCAGTAAGTAAGAAATCCAACAAGAGAAAAAAAAGGACGTGAAAAGTAAAAACACCACTGTTCAAGTAAATGCAAGCCTAAAATGCTGAGTTTGCAGAAGTGTTTTAAAAGAAGATTGTGGGTAGATCTACTCAACGTTCATCTTATTGTTGCGTCAAGGCCACCAAAGATAATAACTGTCTCGTCTCTTCTTATCCATTTATGGCCTATTAGGTTGTTGACTACAGGTTGAAGGGGTGTGTGTGTGTGTGTGTGTGTATGTGTGTGTGTGTGTGTGTGTGTGTGTGTGTGTGTGTGTGTGTGTGTGCGTGACCAGTGTCAGTTCATGTTCATGTTACAGAAACACTGTTGGGGACCCTAACCCTAAAAGGTTAACTGAAGGTATTTAAACAAACATAAAACATTTTAACGTGCAACATCTTAATCATAGCTGCTATTTTTTTTTTTGCACTTGTCATGCTTTCATTTGCAGTGCACTTCAACGTGTGTGTGTGTGTGTGTGTGTGTGTGTGTGTGTGAAGCCACTACACTGTGACGTCTGAACGACTGGTAACAATCACGTTCACATTGTTTTTTATATGATATGAAGTTTATGACAGAAGGTACATGATGGCGTAATCCTTCTCCTTCAATGTCATATCAAGCTGAGAGCCAATCAAAGGCCCGGAGGGGACAGCCTGCCAAATGGAAGCTTTTATGGCTGTTTATGTTAGAACGGGAAAAGATACGATTGATTACAGTAAATAACAGCTATCACTTTTTATGTGTGTCAAGGCATCATAAGATCTGACTGATATCTTGGTATTGAGGAGGCAGAGGGTCTGGATTTCTGTTAGGGCCCTTGAGGCCCTTGTCTGACTTTTCCTACAAATGAATCATTCCTGCACTGGATCTGTCTAACCTGATTTAATTATGAATCATATCTGTATCATAAAATGCTCTTTTCTTTTCTTTTTCTCACACTATGTGTCAAACATTGCATCAGCGAATATTGAAATCATACCATTAGATAATGTTTCACCCCAAACCACCAAGTCAATTGAGCCTTGATTTCCTCATCTTTGAAGTCATTTTTATAGCCTTGCTTTGATACAAGGATCTTTAGTTTATAGTTTTTGATCTTCCTTTTATCAATTACGTTCATGTTTCTTGCCCTACTTTTACATTTCTTACCTGGCTTGCACTGGTTTTGCTTTCAATTTTTCATTCTTTCAAGCACTTTTTAACACATTTTTAACATGCTAAAAAGTGCTATATAAATAAAGATTATTATAATTTTATATATTAAAAAAACCCATCACACTTCCAGTTGTATGTCAGCTCCACTAATTAATAATATGACCAATATGACTGTATTATTAGTAATACTATTGTAATACCACCTGAACATCATCTGCGTCACTCTAAATGACGGCCAGAGTTCAGCCTGCTCTTATCACTGTTATAAAACAGATGAATTAATCCCGCCTTTATTATAAAACCAGCAGCGACTGCCGGGAAGCCAGCAGGGATTTTATATTTGATTCCTCTGCAGAAGCGTTGCCTCGCTGGCTCAGAGGCCATAAAAAGTCCAAAGGTCAGGGAGACACAGAAAGGTAGAAATAAGTTGGACAGGCAGCGCCGGCCGTCCAGCCTCCTCCACCAGCAGACCTGCACCTGCTCTCCTCCAGAAACAGGTAGGACAACCAACAACCACGGGAACTCTGGGAATATCAGGACGGCATGTGTCTGATATGACCTAATGTGTAACTAACATATTTAAATTCTAATATTTTTCTGACATGTGTTTTTTGTTACTTTGATATCTGATACATTTTTAGTATAAATGATTTTGCGTTGTGGGCACATTGGATGTTAAAAGGAGTTGGGAAAATTGGTCTGCTTTGTTTTTAATTGACATTCAGGTATCATTGACATTACAAATCATTTTCAATGGTTTGGCTTTGTCATAGGATCATGAAAGAAATTATTCACGTGGGATGTGTTGTAATGTGATGTTATGTGAATGTATTTTCAGTTGGGGGTCCTTGAGTTAGCTAGGAGAGTTGCATTAGTTAGCACCGCGAGCTGAGTTAAGCCGAGTGAGCAGTGTTTGTACTGGGAGTCGTGTGTTACAATAAACGACCTGTTGAATGGAGATCCTGGATTGAGTCATTGGGGAATCCTTGACATTATTACAGGATGGTGTCAGTTATTGTTTACAATGAAAGAAATAATGAATTGTTCAGCGTATTTGTAACAGAATTCTCTCTTTATTTGGCAATACTGGTGGTTAATTCAAGGTTTCTGCTGGACAAAAGCTTCTATATTAGTTTCTGCTGGACAAAAGCTTTATGTTAGTTCTGTACAGCTGAAGTCAGCTTAAACTTTATCAAGGTTTTACAGTAACATTGTTTATGTTTCACAAAGAATAGCTGCCTTGCATATTTACACTTTATATTTGCTCTTAAAATTTCTGTTTCATTTTCTATTTGTATAGGTGTGGTAAAGCTTGATTTAAGCGATGTTAAGTCATCAGACTTCACAGCTCCAGGCATCTTACAAGTGTTTTCTCTTTCTCAGGAGTAGAAATGACACATTTCGAGATGAAGAGTATTCTGAAGAAAAGTAGGTGTTTTGCTTTATCCAACTATTGTTATACTGTTGCAACATTAGTGATTGATAATTTGCAACCTTTGCTCAGATCAAGTCTACGTGATGCGTGGTTCTTAAATGATGCTCATATCATTAATGGATTAATTCCAAGCTGATATCAAGGCCATCCGTGTTAATAATTGTTTAGATTGTGGCTGTAAATGCTTAATGATGACATATTTCCATAAGGACTTAGCCAATGACCCAATGAGAAGCTGATATTCAATTTTCTTTGCTATTTGGAACGATTTATATCATCTAACTTGGATTTACTTACTCTGTAGAAAAAGTTTACTCTCATGTTTTGCTC